>NC_060214.1:36697777-37005000 GCF_021130785.1 Homalodisca vitripennis
ACAACAATATTTCTTAAGCATTTTGGAAAAGTGAGCAAAGAAATGTTATTACATGCTTTGCAATAAGTTTTCTTGTCGTTAAATCTTGTATAGTGTATGTTGTCGGCAGAAATCCCAGGTTTATAAACACGTACAATTAAAACTTGAAAATCACAAAAAATAAAACTTGTCCTTTTCGCCTGCTATGTAACTGACACAAAGTTTACAAATTATTTAATATTTCAAAATCTGTCAATTTTCAAACAGTCATTATACACGCAGCCATTTTTTAACTTATAGCGTAAAAACCATTAAAATAAAATCTCTCTCACTAGAAATCTTAATAATATATTTTGTATAACTTATAAACGTTGAAAAGTTTGCATACTTGAACACTTAACCGGAGTGTATATCCACTTAAACATGAATAAGCCGACTTGCAAAAATGCTATTGAATAAAAAACGTAAAAACACAATTCCACTGAAGGTTCAAAACGTTTTAGGCACACAATACCGACTTCTTGTGAACAACAAAGACCAGTTGACGTAACTGAGTGTGGTCGTCGAGAATTATGCACTTGGCTCGCTGCCGGGGTCTGCACTTTATTTTGTTACATACAGAGGCGGGAGAAAAAATGTCGTGAATATCTCTCGTTTATGATAAGTTATTCTGAAAAATTTCCGGTAAGTTATTAAATTATTTGTTCATCGTACAATTTCTTATGTGCTGTGTATTTGAATGGAATTAGCATTATAATCACTACCTATCTATTTTTTACTCTTCACTTACTACTCACAGCTTTACATTCCTAAAAAGGTAATCAACTAATTATATTTGCCTTTCCTCAATGTACATTTAACGATTTTAAGCCTAAAATAATGGCTCTTGATAACCGCAATCTACATATTATATAAAATAAATAAAAATTCTGAAACCTTGTTCCAGCGATTTTAACTCTTAAATTGATACTAGTAACTCTAATATAATTTATTAATTCAAGTTTTCATGAAACGCCAAATAAGTAGTAAAATCCTTTGTTTATAAATTTATTTATATGTTACCAAATAGTACATATTGATTTCGTTATTAAAAAGTGTATTTCGTAATAATTGTATAAATGAAGAGGAGTAAAATCTTTCGCATTAGAGTTATTTAAACATTTTTAAGTTTTGCTTGAACCCATATTATTACGTGCAGTTGATTTATTATTAATTTAAATCTTACGTAATTGAATATGATATGATATAGCACGGTAGATACATTGTAATAAACCACACCCAAAACTAGGCATATGTTATTACATAACGGTAGTCACAAGGAGAATACCTCTAGACTACATTCGATAGCTTCTGGGTAACGTGTCTGAGCTCCTTTGTAGCGTAGGTGTCTCTGATGTCGAGACGATGCAAGGAATTTGAAAGTATTCGTCGCCGACTTTTTATGGATCTCCTCAGATAGACGGGGACTCCAACTTTACGATTTAATGGAGCTTAACGCAATATTTGATTGAATTACCATTCTCACCACGCCTGTGTTATGTTTGAACCATATTACATTAACAGTTTAATAGCATTTCTGCTATATCTAACCCAAGTTCAAAATGTTAAAAAGATATTCTGTGTTCAAGTTCTGTATAGCGTTCGTATTAATTATTTCAAATATTATATGTTTCAATAACCCATATACTGTTTTTATGTCTTATATATGTGTTAATAACAAATGAACTGCCATATACATAACAGTGATGCATCTTTATTTCAAATTCAGTGTTACAAAAGTTGAAACCATTCAAATTTGAATAATTGTATAATTTATATTGCAATAAATTCGATATCAGTAATTTTACGACATTTTCAACTCATATTTTGTGAAGGAAAGTTGCTGCATGCCCATTTAACAAAACAATTATATTTTTTCATCAATTACAGAACTCTCTCCTCTTAGTTTCATCCAGGTCACACATATATTCGTATGTACACCAGAAACAGTTTATGAACTAAAAATTTGTTTGTTAAGAGAAATTTTATTTCATAAGAAAGTTTAATGTTCCACTTTATAATTTAACTAGCAACTATCTGGGGTTATCATATGACTTCCTATTGCAACAGGTACATTATAGGTATATCTTTCATGCCATAATAAACACGCCTAAAATGATTGATTTGCAGTAGGACATATACCAATCTCCTGATTACTTTCATAATAATTAGACTATAAGTTTGAAGAGCAATTTGTTTGGATTCTAAAAACGGAGATTGTTACATTTTATATGAATACCAATGAAGTTCCCAAATTGTTCTATAATATTCCATAATATTTTAAAGTATAGCTCCAAAATTTTTAGTAACATTTGAAATATTTTAGGCCAGTGTTGAGGTATACCACCTCCGCATGAATCTTCGTTGCACTCGTGATGCAATGTAATGGAGCCCTAAAATAATTTTCAATTGGAAAGAAACATTTTTATGGTAAGAATTAATTCAGTGCTCATTGATAATAGGCTCATAAGGTAAACCACATTCTATCGTTTTTCAGGATCACCAAAAAGAAGCATTTCGGGTTCGAATCAATTATATTACACACATGCCATACTGGAGTTAGCCTTGTTCCAAAATAGATATATGTATTTGATATGAAAAATATACTTCAATCAAAAAGTGTCTACTTCCAAACGTTGTAATTTACTTCCTGTCTAAGGTATGTTTGTAATAGCATTTGCATTGATGTCCTGATTAAGAAAATATGTGATAAGTTTATCTGAGAAGTGTACTCTGGTAAAAGACGCTATTTAGAGTCATTGTAATTTATGTATTAATTTTAGAGCGTAGTATTATTTGCATTTTTGTTACGAGCAAGACCATATACATACATATTTTTTTAAAAGCTCCTTTGGTAAAAAAGTCAATACTCTCCTTAAAATAACCTATTTATTTATTTCTTTATTTAAATTCCCACGGTATAACCATTTTGAAAAATTACAGTACTTACGATGACTAGAACAGTAATAAACTCTCATAAAAAAAGTATAGTATAAAAAATCAAGTTCAGCAATTGACCATGCCTACGACGTAGTGAAATAAACAGATATAACAAGACAAAACTAAACAATGAGAAACATAACGAAAGTGGTACCAATAACAATAGTGCAATAACAATAACAAGTAGTGATATAACAAGTAATAACAAATAATCATCCAACAATAACAATAATGATAACAGTAATATACTAAAACATCAAAGATAACAACGGAGTAACTATTGCAATACTGTAACACTGTGCAGGACTCGGCAAGCTCACTCCGACTCAAATCTCTCCAGCCTCACTGTCAACACAGCACGTCTCAAAACTCCCAGTCGATTGCAGAAAAAGTCTACTTCACTGCACACCTCGTTGCCAAGCCGAAGTATTCTTGGGACAGAGCTGAACTGGAGATAGTTGCGGTTTAAGTGGCTCAGCTCGAAGAGGCGGCGCGACCTTGTGCCAGAAGGGAGACGAAAAGCAATTTGCTCCAAAAGAGGGGGGCAGACTACCACAAAGTTGAGATTCTTATAAAGAAAGACCACATCTGCAACCTCCCTTCTAACGACCAGTGGATGTAGCCGAAGCAAGTTCAGAGGCCTATCAGGCTCTCTCCAGTGCAAATACCTAAGGAATTTATTTTGCACGGACTGCAGTCTGCCAATAAGGCCCACCTGGTAAGGAGACCAAACAACTGAAGCGTACTCGAGCAGCTGGAGGACAAGCAATTAGGCATTTCCGACGCTACAGTAGCGTTAGTCGATCAAGGAAGTAGGTCTAGAAAGTTTCCTTTAGTCAAAAAGTTACTACTTCCGGTCATTGGAATGTACTATCGGTACTTTAGTAGCAGTTTCATTGTTGTTTGCATATACTAAAGTTTATCTGAAAAATCTAATTCGGTCACAATGCGACTACTTACGACCAATATAATATACTCCTAGTTTAATGTATTTCGGGTACCGATATTCTGTCGATGATATAATACAAAACGTGTCTCAAATTTCACCTTTCTAGGACATGATGATGTTAAAATATATATTGTTTCTATAGGTATCAAACCCCATTTAAACCCCTAAGTGTTATGATCTTTATAATTATTGGTTTGTTTGATTTTGAAAAATACCTTTACTTTATTAAAATCCAATGATTCATCCCATAGTATGAAAGAGGCATTTTTATTTAGAGATATCCCAGTTTCATACTCCGTCTGTGAGTAAGAATTATTTTCAGGAATTTCGAATTTGAACATACCAGCTTGTTCCTCTTGTTCTGTTTGATAAAATACTCGCACAAGTCAGAGCCCTTGTAAAAAAGGGTTAAATTTCAAATTTGACATTAGCAATCGAAAAATATTTATAAAATGATTTAGGTTGCTTCTGTAACTGTCCTTAGTTTAAGTTAACTAGCAAACAGCAATTAGAATAGAATAAATAGGATGATGAAATTATATTTGGGTATTTTCACTTTTAATGTTGGTAGTAGTAGCCTCATTATAGATATTGGAGGCGAGTTGTTTCTAGATAAATATCATACTGAGCATCTGTTGTCGATTGCAGGCGGACGTTGGTGAGCCATTTTGAGTTGTCAAATACTGTAACTGCTTTTTTCAGTCTTACTTTAATTTATCCATAATACTATATATGCATCAATCATTTACACAAAGAAACTGTACCCTTTAAACTATGAAATTTTATTGGAGTCTAATTCATAACAAAATATTGTTTTAATAATTTGTGAAAGTAAAAATAAATTGTTGTATTATTTTGTAAATGATCTAACCACCTACATTACATATCATTACAGTAAATACAAAATTAATTACAAAACAGAGACTTTCAGTAATCGGTGTACTTTTGCACTTCGTTTAGATATTCGAATATCCTTATTTTTAAACTAACTTTCATTTGTGTTGCCCAATAAAATGAGGTGAAAATTTTTATAAGGGAATGCTCTTTATTTATAATGTTAACATTGAGGTGAAATGTTTAAACATACGGTTCTGTTTGAACTACACAATTGTGCAATTTACATATAATATTTCTACAACGAAATGTAATATACACGCATAAAAATACTGTTTCTGGTACTTTATTATATTCTATTGATATACTTCTAACGAAAAAGGCGTTTTAAAAACCTATTTAGATTTATGTAACGCAAAGACATTTTTTAAATATTTTTTATAAACAACATGAAAATTATAAATATAAATACACTTACAAGGTTAAGGTTTTTGTATAAAACAAGTCTCTATATTTACTTTGTATACCACATAAAGAACTGAGTGGTAATGTTTATTAGTAATAACAAAACAATTTATGAAACGTTTTTCCAGGTTACTGTTTGTGTATTTCCTACAGTAGATACCTATTTTGATATTTGGTATGTTTTCTTTCTATTTCAGAGATAGTTTGCTAGGTAAGACGAATACACCTTTTAACACTTTTGTAGTTTTATCTCTGAACGTACATTTCGAAATCGAATAATCCGTCTTCAGGTACTGTAGGTTAAAGTAAATAAAGTGTTATGCAGTGTACTCTTCTAACGTGTATTAAAAACTTTTCGAGGCTACATTACTAGTTTGTTAGGATTTATAAAATTTACAAATTTTATAAATTCAAGTGTTCATATTATTTCCAATTGCATTCGGAAGGAACATTATAATATAAGATTAGTGGCCAATGTAATATTAAAGAAATTACTGCACTTTTATAGTAAGTCGCATTAGTTAACAATCCAACTGTAATTCTTTACCCTACTCTTTATTACAGTGGCTTTTGGCCTGAAACTTGTGTCATAGATTGAATTATAAACGTTCTGCGGAAAGTAGGCTATTTTGAGTACGTAACATGGTTAATATACCAGATAAACAAAAATTAACACTACACAAGTGAAATGAGTAAAACAGCTTTTTCATTAGAATTGCATCATTAGTCTTTTCTTAAAGGTGGTTATGGACTGAACATATTTTTTACATTGGTGTTATCTACCAACTATTGGTAATAATGATGGCAACTTGAAAAAGCACAATAATTAAATCCTCAAAAGGATGTAATACAACAATATACAGTTTTAAGATGTAGCATAGTTACGCAATATGTAGCCTAACAAATAGAATAAAATGACACATAGATTGAAAAAATTGCATGCAACTTCAACGAAGGCTGTTATGCCACTTGTGGTCTTATAGGAACTTTTTGTATGATATATTAATACTGCAACAAGTTAAAATTTGTTTATTTCTAAATACCATCTTATACTGCTATTTTAAGGGCAGTATTCATGTAACAGTAAACATTTTTATTCATGTAACAGCGTTAAAATGATTTATGAGACTTAACAGAAACCAACATGTCTTTTTTACCTGAGCAGGAATGATAAAAATGTAAATTAAATTTTGCTTGACTTTATTTCAGAGGGATTACTTATTTTACGATATCAACAAGGAAACTCCCCAATATATTAAAATAAATAAAAATAGCTTATTAGCTGGTTTGTCGTTTAACATAATAAAGAAAAAGAATCAGCTGGTATTAACTTTGTGTAAAAAACAAACATTTTCCTCTACAATACCTAATTAAAAAATAGTTTTAAATCAGTAAAGACCGCTATATTTCATCTATGGTACCATACATGACTATATCAGGCTGTGCCCACAAAGAAAATATGCATAGCCATCAATAAAACTTAAACCTTGCTGGTTATTAATGAACCTAACGTGATCAAATGTAACTAAAACAAAATTTTAAAACCAAATATTTATCTTGGATATTACTCTGTAACAGTAAAAATCTCATAGTCTCACCCCTGTTACACAGTTTACCAGACAGAGGGGAAATACTTTTTTTCCGTAAAATTAAAACCAAAAAGTACGCTTTCACTATGTTTTAGAAACTTTAAATCATCTACAACTAGAGTATTTGTAATTGAGTCAAGAAATATTTAACTAAGTAAGGTAATCGATTAAGGGGCTGAAATAGTTTCTGTCTGTCTGTCCGCACGATATCAGAACAACGAACTGCCTTTAAACTTCATTTATCGAAAAATCGAGATACATGATTGTGTATCTCATTGAATGGTATTTGGCTGAGCGTTAGCGAAAATTCTACACTGGTCTAATGGGAAACCATCAATTTGTAAATACATTGAGTACTATCATATAGCGTTTTAAATGTAGCATAGTAACATATGTATATGCAAGTAGATAGAGTGTCCACAAGATATTTTGAAAAATATTTAATCTGTAGATTTTAAATTTTGCATGAGTAAGAATAAGCTTTCTACATAGATAAGAATAAGCTCTATGATTGGCAGTGAAAGTTTTGGTTGATAGCCAATGTACTGAGTAGGGTAGTATTAATGTGTCTATCGTCTGTCCAGTGTTGTAAATATATAATTGCTGTATGATTATCTCCCTGCCTGTTTTTTCCCGCAGAAATTAAATTTAATGGGCCATATATTTTACATGTAACCTCAGCAAAGCATGTTACGCTAAATATGTTATGGCGTATTCCTGCCTTGTAGATCCATAAGCGAGATATTTTATATATTAATATTTATACATTCTACACAAACATAGTCTTAAAAATTACGCAGAATATGTAAAAATGGAATATCGACGGCGATAAAATTGAAAAGAACATTAGGAGAGAATTCATGAAGAGTTGTCGACATGATATGGGGTAACGTCCAATCTCTCGCTCCAGCCAAGTAGATTCGAGTTGTTGAATCGAGATTGCTCTAGAGTCGGACAATAGATTAGGGTGTGAATAACTGTTTACCGGAAGCTGTAATGTGATGATAGTGTTCGGGTGTGAATTTGCGTGGGTAAAATCGCATGTCAAATCTATGGAGGAGACTGAAATTTATGTTATCTAAAACAATCTACGAACTTCTTTGTTTTTATGCTAAGTCTAAACTATAATTTTATATACATATTTGGCATAAATAAAAAAATTTAAACTCTAGATGTGCCTTTTGTGTATTTGAAATACTCTTACTTCTGGCCATTGGGATTTGTTCCAAGAGCTTCAAAATTTCCAATCTTAAACCTAAGACAGTAGTTTACTAAACTAAACTATAGTTTATAACAGCTGATAGCTAAATCACACAGACAGTGCTGCTCAAACATGAAACGTCTTAACAATAAACTTGATTCGTTATAACATTTACATTTCAAATAAAAATTATATAGTGCTTACTTTACGACTTGAAAGTTATGCTACGAAAGTTCTCTGCGTCACATGGGTTGATCGGAAAACCAGGTGGTTTTCTGATAAGTTCTCTTGTGAGTTTTAAACATTTTGATAGCTTATTAATATTTTGTAGCTTATTAGCTACATTTTATGTAGTTTATAATCATTACTCCCGTTGATTCTACACTTGAATATACTCATAAATATTTATTTTCAAAATCTATTTGAAAATAAAATATGTTCTGTATTGTAATTTTATCTCGTATTTAAATCAAAACAAGCATCAATATTTAAACGAATTAAAACCTCGCTGCGAGCCAAAATGGGGAAATGTTGACGTAAAATTATGGAAATGAGCCCAAGCACTTTGACGTGCACTGAATACTGGAATTACTCGACCAGCTTTAACCTGCTTACTGGTGACGACTTTTATTAGTGACGAGTGTGTTTGCGTGTATTATGTTAATTTTTTGTAATGTTATTCATATGTAGCAGGTACCGTATCTTATTCATGCGACCTTCAGTGATTTAATGTAACATAAAATGTACTTATTATTCGAGTAATAACTAACACGCAGGACTATAATAGTCCGTATACATTTTTTTATAGAGACGGTAAACAAGCATTAAATGCATGTATAAAATGACTCGAAATAATCTCTCGTGTAAATATGTAAGTATATTGTTTGTATACATATTTATACAGCGTGAGCCATATAAGGTATTCTGAACATGCATTAGAGATCAGTAGACTATAGAAAATACTATATAACGTCCGAATTATTCGGAAGAAAGGTAGATTTTACATGAGGCTGTTATCTCAAATTGCTGCTGAAGATTCATAATTAGTTTAGACATGCAATTTGCACATCACTGATTGTACGATGATGATATATCGATGTAATTAATACAATTAAAAATGCGTAAAAGTGTTTTGCTACAAGTGAAATATTATAAACTTGACTTGATTTAGTTACAATCAATGCGAAATAATGTTTCTAAACATATTCACTTACTAACATTCAATGGTCGCGTACTTCAAAAACATTTTAATGGTCGCAATATTTTAATTTTGAAAAATTAATAAGTATAACAACTGTTTGAAACTGTTGGACAGTTTTATTATAATTTGGATTCTATTTAAGTTGTGAAATATTTTAGGTAATGCTGCATAAATACCGGTAAGTGCCGTCTTAAGTTATTGAATTAGTATTGGTGATTAAAAAATTACAATTAGTTTATTTACAATGATTTTTTTAAATAAATTACGTGGTTAGAAACTGATTGAAAACTATTATACGAAAATAATTTCTTTTACACAGGTAGTAATCCCAGATGAACATAGTTACGCTATAAATGGTTTAATGATTGAAATAACAGCAATAATACTGAATACGTTATAATTTATACCAATGGAAATTATTGTTTTTGTACTCACTTAAAAGCGGTTAGAAATAGACACACAGTTTTAATATAAACATATTTTTTCAAATACGTATCAAGTGATTTACAGCATAACGCAGAATTTAAACCTGCGCTATCTCTGAGATTCACTTCTACGTCTTAGACCACGTGACCTTTGACACTTCTAAAACTTGATAATTTAATTAACTTTCTCTATATTTAATATTATGGAACCCATTAATTAGCTGAGAAATATAGAAGTATATCAATCCATCTATCTGTCCGCACTATGTCGTGAAAACTAAAGTATAAACTGCACAGTCACTCCACAGGATTTGGCTAAGCACTAGCAAACATTTATACATTGATCTATCAACTATGATGCCAATGAGAACTTTGTAGGATAATAAATGTGTACACATTGTCAAGTACACTAGTATGATAAGGTGAGATGTGTTATTTTATGTATTGTTTGATAAGATATTTTTACATTCTATCGGTTCCTTCGATAATATGATTTATCAGGTAGTTGTATATAGAAAAAGATATGGCTCGATGATCGTACATTTTCCTTCAAGGGTAGCTCAGAGTGTTATCTTGAAAATGAATTGATTTATAAACTTTTAATTATGTATATATGTTGCTAAGCAAAATTACTTTTCTTATTGCATTTATGTCTATCAGCCTTGTGTCTGTTTTCCGCAAATTTGAGACGTGCATAAATATTAGTATGTGACAGCAGTTTTACTTACGTAAAATCGCGTTTGATGATGTACGTATACCGCTATGGAATTAGGATGAATCTTTTCGTGATCTTGCTATTTTGCAGGATATCTCGAGAGTGACTACAAGTTTAAATGATCCATATAATTTAATTTATAAATAGAAAAAAATAAGTTCCATAGAGGTGGTTGTCCAACACTTCATAGGCTGGCACATTTTATTATCTGTCTGTACGGCGGCTGTAAAAATTTATTACCTGTTTGACTGTTGGTCTGTCCTCAGGAAATCTCGATAATTAAATAAGCTGCATAATCTAAATTTTGCATGCAACTTCAGCGAAGCCTGTTACGCAGTACGTTAGGTTTGACTGCCACCTTGTTAATATTGGGGTTAAAATTGAACAATAATAAATAGTTTAGATTTACAAAAAGTTGTTTCCACTAAGTTCCCTTTATGATACTTATAATATTGTGGAACATTAAGCGAGTTTTACTACAAGTCAATAAAGAAAGCTATGACACTTTTTAAAGTCAATACTAAAAGAATGTATGTAATCTGAAAAACATGAAATAGGCAAGGAATTACTCGTATATATTATGATAATGATGTCTATAGTTATTAATACACTCTTAAAAATAAGCCTTATTAAATATTTGTACTACAAGCAATATAAGAGTTAGTAATGAATAAAGTGAATTGTGACACGCTTTGTGTTCTGAAGTATATTGGCATGCTATGTCAGACAATATCCTTGGTTTTACTGCTTCTGAGAAATACCAGCGGACATTCTTTACAATAAATGTTCTATCTCAAACAATACAAAAATGGTGTGTCAGTAATATATATTATAGTTTTATGCGTCTACGTGTATAGATAAGGAATCCGTATATGTGTAATACTTCTGAAAATTAAAATTTCATGCAAATTTCTCTCAATTTTATATTTCTGAACTACTAAATTTTTTCTGTCCAGAATATTATTTTAGAGAAAATGTTTCATTTTAGTTGTAGTTTTTTATATTAAAACTAGCTGTATTATTTCAGTATTCATCGATAAGAAGTTCAAAAGGTAAACACAATTTTTACTAGATTTATATTTCAGGTTTAGCGTGTCTAGCAGCAGTTATGGTACTGATCAATTATACTACACGCACGCTATAAAAGAGATTTCCTTTTCTACACGATCAAAAACTATATACGATCAAAAAATTATATACGATCAAAAATTATCGTATTTTCACTTTCGGCCTTGTCTACTCCCAACCTAAGCTACTACCGGTGCCTCAGTAACGTTTGCACTGTTGCCCCGGCTAAAGTAGTGTTTATTAGTTTTGAAAGTCAACTTCGGCCTTTGGAATCTACTACTACTTCCGGCCTTTGGAGTCTACTACTACTTGCGGTATTTGAATCTACTTCCTGTTCCATAATAGCACTGAATTGTTGCTCTGATTAAGAATATTTACTTTAAGTTGGACACTTACTTTATACTAAACACTTTACGTTGGACACAAACCGAAAACTTCCAGCCGTTATCATCTAATTCCTGTTTAAGATATTTCGAGTAACAGTAGTCTCTCAATGGCAAAATACAAATTTGTATAAAATCTCACCTTTCTTGAACAGCTGGATGGTGGGAAGAGTTGATTCAATGTGTATGATGACCAGTGTGAGAGAGAGAGAGAGAGAGAGAGAGAGAGAGAGAGAGGAGAGAGAGAGAGAGAGAGAGAGAGAGAAAGAGAGAGAGAGAGAGAAGAGAGAGAGAGAGAGAGAGAGAGAGAGAGGGAGAGAGAGAGAGAGAGAGAGAGAGAGATCTGCATGTCTTGCTATATTTGGATTATTAAAACACACATTTATTGCTAATCTCATAACCGCATCTCACTTTTAGTTGTCAATATTTGGATACCGCCGGAAACAATACCACTTACGTCTTGTTTGGGGTTCGCTAGAACTAATAATCAAGTTAATTTAAATGCACACGGACCTTTCATTCGTCCTCATTTTTATGGATTAAACATTTTATTTCACTCTTTTGCTTTCTAAAATTGATAAACACGATATCTACAGATATTCGTATAATTAGCCATATGTTAAAACGATCTTAACGACATTTAGCATAATTATTTCATAGGTACATCCTAAGAATATAGTCTAATTTCACTGTAATCTAACCAGAGAGGATAATTTGTGGATGGAAGTAGTGAATCAAATTACTGGTCTAGGCATCTTAGAACTAGCACTATAATATTAAAACTTCACGAGAAAAGTCTATGGCTGATGTAATAGCCAGATCTGATAGCAAATCAGTTTTACATCCAAGGGCATAGAATTTCAAGGGGAGTATAAAACTCAACAACATTTTTCTTGGGGAAAAAACAATTCTACTTTATTGATAGGGAAGTGTAATTTCAAAACTTGACTGAGATTACTAGATTGATCTGGTATATAGGTCGATTCCGAAGGCGTGATATAACCAGGGATTTACTCCAAATCTGATAGCAAAACCCTTTCAAGATATTGGATTCTACAAAAAAAGGTAATATATTTGTTTTCAATATTACTTATCATTAAGTCAAAACGTTGCTAAACATTATGAATTCTTACTTAAATTAATGGTTTTTAAAGCCTGTTTTCAGTATTTGTGAATTTATGTCCAATTTTACAAAACTTTATTTTGCTTTGTAATTTTAATTTAATTTTAGACAGGCTCTAAATGCCTGCTTTACATTTATTGTTTATGGTTAGGCTGTTAAATGGCAAACATTTCATAATTGATCTAATATCCAACCCTCTATATTATTGACAATATATAGACCTTATTATAGTCCATAATTAGCGAAATTTTCCAGTTGTAAATATAACTTATATGTCTCTAAATTTATCGTTTTAGATGTATTTGATACATTTCTATTTTGGCCATTCTTTATGAATAGCCTAAATTGCTTGATAAAATTCCTTTCACTTATTCAAGACATTTAATTCTGAAAAAAACAACTCAATATCCATTGGGATATTTGTTTATTTGTATTCAGACATTGTTTCGAAAGGGATCTTAATGAAATAAAATATTCTTTTATGGGTTAGGCTGAGTCTTATTTGAATAGTTTAATAAAATATGAAAAAAAATAGGCTACTTCGAAACTCATTGATATAAGTATTGATACGATTGACGTGAAGCTTAGGACTTACTATACTTACTCAATAAGATTTCACGGCTGATCTGGAGTGTCAAGACATTCAGTATGTGAAGCTCCTGTGCAATAGAAATCAATAATTGGTAGTGGACGGTATTTCAACTTTACAACTTAGTCAGGCTTATAGCTTCTACATGCTAGCATTCTAGCATTCTTAGCATTCTAGCTTTCTAGCATTCTTATAGCTTGTAGCGTTCAGCTTTAAGTGGAAATTTGTGGATTATCTTTTTAGTTTAGCATGACTAAAATCTTTACACTAACAGGACACATCCGTTTTAAGAATTATTCTCCGCAGTTATAATTAAAGGGATCAAGTTATCCCTTTACCCACATACATCGTAATTTGTGATAAGCCATGTGCATCTTTTCAACATAAATTAGGTTGTCTATACGATGCGAATGACAGTATATATTTGTTTTGTGTATACATAATATGTTCAACTGGCATTACAATATTATAAATGAATGTAATTCTCTATTATATATCTCAATCTGAGTTTACACTACCATTTTGTGTTCCCTTACTTAACTCACATAATCTTTTCCTGCAGAAAACATTTTATTTTCATCGATTAAAGTCGAACACGCGCTATTTAATATTACCCTTCCCATAACTTTCCTGAGAAACAGAAGACCATGCACACCCCATAGTCATTAAATATATTCGCCGCTGAACTATGAAGTGAGGCAGGAAATAAGGACTGGAAACGTGTTAAGTGGCTGTAGCAATTAATGTTTTATTTTATGTAATAATCTATATATTTTAAATACTGTACAGTCTCCCTACAAAACTTTTACAATTTGACCAATGAATTAACCATGACTCTTGCACAATAAGTGACCAGAATGGATAAACTTATTACCAAACAAAACTGGCTACTAGCCATAATGGCGTTCATATTTTGTTGGGCTCCACAATATTTCAAATCAGCCAACTCAAGGATAATACATGAAACATATTATTTTATGAATCTTTATTATTTTTACATTTATTCATGTCCTTCATCAAACTCAATTGTTTACTATATTGAAATGCTATATGCATTTTCTTTAGAGAACTATGTAAGCTGTACAAAATGAATAACTTACTAAGTTAGATTTTTTTCTTTATTAAGAGGCTTGGAAACGGAATACACATACCTATGCATGCTTACTTCAAGGTCAACCTTAATATCTCATTATAGTAATAGGAATAATTGATTAATTCGATAATGATTAAAATTTAATGAAATGTAAAATTTATTAAAAACAGCTTTTTTTAATAAAGCTGAAAATTTAGTATTCAATATTTACTATTTTTTGTATTCCACCACAAAATATTATTATAAATAGATTTTTTAAGTAAACATAAAAACAAATAAATTAAATATAAGATAAAATAACGCACTAAATTTCGGTTGTGGATTATATTTCCGGAAAATATTGCTAGTTTTAATAATATGTATTGTTTTTTCTTCTTGTTTTGACACACTAAAACAGAATTATCGTCCTAGTAAGAACAAAACCATTACTAAAATGTTACTGTTTTAGATAATATTTAGTAACAGTTTCTAACTTTTGTTTTCAACAATTTTAAAAGCATAAAAACTTTCTTCTTACATACCTTCTGTAGTGTCCTTAAGTACTAATTATTCCTTTTATTTTTACTTACATTGTTCCTTGTGAATTCCTTGTTTCGTTGCGCTAATACAAAGTTTCTAATACAATACTTATACTGAATTCATACATTTTAGCAATATTATTTTTCAAATTCATAAACTTCAATTAGGAATTTCAATCCTCTTAAAATCACCCCCAATTCCTGTCTCAGTTCAGTTTATATATTAATAAAAGAACGATTACCAATTTTGGATTTCGTGCTTTAACTTCAAGCTTAACATTGCTGTTTGATTACAAGGTTTTTTGTCTGCAAAATCAATTCTTTCAGAAACATAAAACTCAAGATGTATTATTACCTATGGTTTTCAACTCGCAACCGAGATATCGTAAGAAGCTAAATCGAACGAAACTTTCACAAAACCTCCAAGTGGCAAGTTACCACAGTGTCGTACTTGAACTTCTCTTCAGTTAGAAACACTTTGCTCGTCTTTTATGCAGCAGAACTTTATGAAAACTTTGACTCCTTTCCACTTTGAAATTAAATTATGATCAGTGTTAAGAAAATTTGTAGAACTACACGCGTAAACACCGCATCATACCCAATATTCACAGGTTCACTCACACTAAAAATATCATAAAAAAGTACACTACATACTGCTAACTTCAATTTAGTAAATAATCTACACAGTCAAAATCTATCTCATTTAAAAATGTACATGTGAATGTGGGTTTTTAATAACTGCATTTGGTTTATATTCATTGTTTGTTTGATATGCATTGGAAATAATATAATGTCTCATTGTATGTCTAATACAAAGTTTATTCTTTCTTTTAACTAATCGGTGGCAGCTAATTTGATTAAGTACTAAGGTCATATGTTTTTACTGAAGTTTGAGTGTTCAATATTAAGTAAGATATGGTATTCATAATTATAAGTGAGTATTTAATAGCAACTATGACTATGTTTTTAATCACTCAAGATTTCATTTTTAAATTTGTTTAAACCTATTCCGATTTTGTATTTATCCATTCCCTAATTTTTTCTAGTAACATACAAAGTCATTTTGAAAGAATTTACAGGCTTAGGTCTACCAGAATTGTGAATTTAGCTGTATGTAATTTATTACTCACCTTACCTTCGTATAATTGTTTAAATAATTTATTATTTATATTGCTTTTCAGGTCAGAGAGAATAAGATAAAAAAGGGGTTCAGCTTCGTGTGTTCTATCTTACTTTATTTGGTAAAGGAAATTTAAAATTTACTATACCAAGAACAACTTTAATGAACGTAAAGGCTTAAAAACGTAGAAAACCGCTGATGGAAGAATGCCAGCTTCAGCGTTATGCCAAAAGTATAAGAAAGGATATAAGGGAGTGTGTGTGTCTTAATACAATTCCCAATGAACATATAAACATTGAGGAAGGTGGACCACGCTAAGAAATAAAGCAACGAAACGTACGTGAATGTTTCATTCGGTTTGTTAACAACAGAATAGAATATGGCTGCATTAATCTACTTTCCAATAAATCTCTTAATAATGGCCTTAAGAGAGCTAATGACTTTATCCATTATAGCATAATAGAGAATTAATAAATAATAAATTATTAATCAATAAAATATTTAGTAAAATAATATCTTAATGATTTTTGTAATTTAAAAACATGTTTTGGAAATGTAATGTTGAAATTTTCCTTCTGAGCACCCTTGAATAAAGAAACAGTTTAGAATAATGGGACCGAGAATATGACTATACACATAAACTCAAATACGTAAGAAAAAATTAGGTTATGAAATAAGCAACTTTTACAATTCAAGTTTTGTTACTGATATATGGCAAAATACTTTTTGTGTAACCTCCAAGTATTGTAACATTTGAAACTCGAAGAAAAATTTTTGAAGTCAGCTTTATGATTCAGCAGTTTTCAGCGAGAATAGTTTTTTATGATTTTCGAGTACACTTTGCAAGTATGATGAGACAACAAGTGGTACATAGAATCTCTGCACTCTATGAATATTGATAAAGTTTCAGATAGAATGTGGGATCAGGGAAAATGTGTTGCAGACATGGGACTTTTACGATGATAACACGTCAAAAATATTAGTAAAATTTGCAACTCTATTGTTATAACATAAATAAATTTTTCCTATGTGAGTACAAAATGTTTCAAAATATATACTTTAAAATAATATTGGCAACTTAAATATAAATTCTAAATATTAAATTTAAAATTCCAACTATATTAGTATTGCTTATTAGATTTTTTAAAGAAATTAAGAAAGCAATTACATTTTGTAAATTTATTTATGTATATTGTCATCTACTCGTCTCGTATATGTATCTTAAAAGATTACTTAAGAAATCATTACAATTTCTTCATGCAACCACAGCCAAACCTCTTACGTAACCCTTGGTGTGGCATCCTCCTTGTAAACAATAATTTAGACAACATGTTTTCCACCCGGTTATCAGTGTTGTTACTAAAGCTTTTAACAGTTTTACTATTGTTTATATCAAAGATAATACACGCTTTTAAAGAAATTAAATAGCAATCTTATGTAGTTTCTGCCCAGTTGATCGCTTTGCTGAGAAGCAAATGCCACAATAAATAAAAATAAACATTTTTTATAAGCTTTTCTCAAGATCAGTACTCTATTTCATAAAAACTCATCAACTTTACAATTTTAAACAAAATTAAAAATACAAATATTTTACAATACATTTAAAAGTTTACCATTAAGGGGTAAATTAAAATATTGTTTTTTAATTAGCATGACAAAAACTAAGAATTAAAATCTAAAATAATATAAACAAACAGAAATTAGGTTAATTGTGCACAATTAAAGAGTTCTTCAATGTTATAATTAAAATTATCTTCAAATTCATTCGTTTGAAGTAATCGTAGTAAGTTAATAAATTATTATAAATATTGTTTTGCTGAATTATTGCTTCTATTGATATGAAATTTGTTTTATATTGTTGGTAAGTACATTCAGTGTCAATGGGGATAGTTTTTAATAAAAATATAACGTTTAGACGACAAGTGTTAATAAGAGAATGTGTGATGTAACAATAATTATATAAAATTGAGCAAATGTAAAAGACAGGTAATTAAGTATGTGAATGCCACTTATATAAGACGCGTATTGCGTTATACAATATCAGGGTACTACAAAGGATTATCCTTTTATAATACATTTGCATTAGTTTGGTGGGATTTGATCCTAGGTGGACTCCAACATATATATATATATATATATATATATATATATATATATATATATATTGCAGTCCATTATTATTAAAATATATAATACAAAATTATATAATTCTCAGATAAGTGATCGTCTCTAAAAGATATTCCAAACTCCTGATCCACTTTAGATTTCAGTTTCATGAACAGTGTATTGTTCCTTGGCAAGATTATCGTTACATTCTATCAGGTCCATCGATTATATGTTCTATCAGTTAATCTATATATTAAAGAGATATAGTTAGATGAACGTGTATGATACTTCAAAGTATAACTCCGTTTCATATATCGAGGATAATTAATCTATGAACTTTAAATTTTAAAAATATTTTGTTTACCAAAATTCCTTTCCTTGCCTGCATGTATGCTTATCTGCTTTGTAACGGTTTTCGGATGTATATCGCAATAGCGAATTTGGGCTAAGCATGAAATGTCGTATAATAGCGTCATTTTAAATAGGTAAAATCGTGTTTAATGATGATGGAAATTAACAGCAATGAAATTTTGCTGAGCCCTTACCTGGCCTATCTGCAAGATATCTCAAGAATTATTACATATATATATAATTTAAATTTTGTAAGAATCTTCATTTATAAATTAAAACATGATGATTAAAAACAACTTTGTAGGTTGATAGATTTTTCTGACTATCTGTCGGCTTTAAAAATTTTGATTTCTGTTCAACTGCCTGTCTGTCCGCAGGTCATCTCGAAAATGATGACCAAGCTACATACTTGAAATTTGGCATGCAGCTTCAACGATGCCTACTACGCAACACGTGGTGTTATACTGCCACTTTGTTAATATTGTGACTAAATTTGAGCAACAAAAATGTTCCACGTTAAAAAAAATTTAAATTAGATCTAACAAATATTATGCATTGACCCACTTGACTCACTACAAAATAACTATTTCCACTAAGTAACCTTTATAATATATTATATTATAATATATATATATATATATTTATATATATATTATATATATATATATATATATCGTGTGACATGAAGCCAGTTTTACGACAAGTCAATGAAGGAAGCTGTCACTTGTTTATAGGCGATATTTATAAAAATAAATATGCAATGTGATAAACAAGTTTTTGACAAGTAATTTTATAGTTTTTTATATCTTTAGTCATCTTAGGTATAAGTTATGTTACGGCACATTATTTAAAATGTACTTAATAATTGTTTATATTGTTCAAAATATATGAGTTAGTATTGAATAAAGGGAATTGTGACACGCTTTGTGTTCTGAAGTATATTGACATGCTTTGTCAGACAATATCCTTGGTTTTTAACTGCTTCTGAGAAATACCAGCGGACATTCTTTAGATCAAATTCTCTATTTAAAACGATATCAAAATGGCGTTTTAGTTATATAGCTATAATGTTTTAAAGTAGTTTAGATATGTATGTATGTATTAGATAAGTTTAATTTATAGCAATTTAATTTCAATTTCATATTTTTGGACTACTAAAAGATCCCTATCCTAATTTTTTAAATAAATTGTTATTATTTATGTTCTGATATAACCCTGATCAAGATTATACAGGGTGAGTGGCTCTGGTGTGACAAAAGTTTTTGGGTTATAATGCAATGTACATCTAATACAATGGCGGTTATAAAAAAATTCTAACTCCAAAAATTAGGTATGAAATGAATTATTTTTAGTTTTTCTAAAAAAACCCGTGTTTTTGTACATAAATCTGATATTTCTCAGCAACGTATAGACATATGTGAGCAAAATACACAATTTTTAGATTCTCCGTTAAATTTTCGATTTGAAAAAGTTATCGGTTCAAACGGTATGAAAAGAAAATTAAGCTTCAAGTCGATTTAAATGGCAAAGTTGCTAAGTTTCAGAAAAACTGAAATATCGTTGAACCCCATCTTTTTACCACACCATGTACAGAAGAATGTGTCAAGTGATATTAAAAACTTTTCCATTTAATAGGGTTTAAAATGGTATACCATATGACTATAGTCAAGTATTCGGTTACCTACTTTTATCGGTGTAAATATTACAAAGCATGGAAGCTACAAAAAAATTAACACGATTTAAACGATTTAATAACAACTGTACTTAATTTTTATGTTTTTATAAAACTGCCTCATAAAACAAGGAATTGAAGATTACAAAAAAGTACAACAGTTTAAAATAATTTGTGGATGCTAGTTAAGGATTAATGGTCGCATCCTTTATCAATGTTTTAATTCCTTATCTTATCACTTTCACCAGTATTGTACATTCATTCCTTATCTTGTTTTGTAAGGCCAGTGTCCACATGAATTACTTCTACCTCCAATAAACTATTTTTCTGCCCAATTTAGTCAAGTGTAGGCTGCCATGGAGTTCACTACTCGAGAATACGCTGATATGCACTTTATTTACGGGTTTTGTGATGGAAATGCGCGTGCTGCCCAAAGAGAGTATCAAGCTCGCTACCCTGATCGCCGACTTCCCAGTCATTCTGTGTTCTCAGGACTCCATCAACGTCTTGTGGAGGGAGGTACAGTTTCACAAAAGACCTAACTAAGTAGGAAACATTGTTCATGATGTAGGATTAGATGAAGTAGTTCTAAATTCACCTCATGGCTCCTAGTAGCTTGTTACATCCCTCCTCAGCAGCCTCCCTCCAGATACAATAGTTTGTTACAGTCAATAGAGGCACTAATGTCAACGGGGCGAAGATTCGATGAGGTGGTTGTCGTGGGTGATTTCAACCTTCCCGGATTGATTGGAATGGTTTGTCAACTGGTACGCATTCCCCAGCGTCAAGAGTGGTACGGTCACTGATTGACTTGTTTCAGCTTTACCAAATCAATCAAATCTATAACAGCAGAGACGTCATGTTGGACCTGATTCTGAGTTCTAATAAAGATATTAATGTATCACTGGAGAGCGATAATCTGCTGCCGGTTGAGGAGAGACACCACCCACCCTTATCCTTTGAGATCCACTACCGACATATCAACCAATCTCATTTATTCAAAAGACACATATATGATCTGAAAAGGTGTAACCTTATGAATGTTCATCGCTCGTTGTTAACTACCTGACTTTCATGCAATACTGTCCAACTCAGACCTTAACAGGGCAACAAATTCCTTTATCTCTACAGTTTCCAATATAGTAAAGGCTAACTCGCCAGTAAGAAGAATTGGCTACTCTCCGTTTCCTAAATGGTTTTCACCTTATTTTAAAAAACTTAATAATAACAAAAAAATGTTTACATAAAAAATACAAGCACTTTCCGTCAGCATCTAATTATTCCAGATTCGCTAATATAAGAGCAAGGTGTAGGGTCTTGGCTGCCTGGGATTATCGCCAGCATATACAAAGGGTGGAAGCTGGAATCCCCAACAATTTCCGTTTATTTTGGAGTCATGTCAATTTCCACAAGAAAATCTTCGTCTGTGCCCTCTCAGATTGTTCACAATGGAGTCGTGGCTGAGGAGCCTCTTGCGATGTGTGAAGCAATTCAAGGACTTCTTCTCCTCGGTTTTCATGAAGCCTACGGAGGTTTTTTGTTCCAAGCGGATATTACCATCTCGGTGACGGAGTTGCTTATGAGTTCACCCCTGAAGAAGTATTGGAGAAGCTTAGAAACCTTGATGACAAAAAGGGCTGGGGCCCTGATGGGATTCCACCAGGTGTACTCAAGTACAGCAGAAGCATCTTGGCCATTCCAGTTTGCCACATATTTAATACTTCACTTGCGATGGGAATTTTTCCTGAGGCGTTCAAAGCAGCCTACGTGGTCCCCATTCATAAATCAGGACCTACTAACATCACCTCAAATTACAGGCCCATTTCCATTCTCTCAGCGATATCCAAAGTTTTTGAGGATCTATTTCTTGATCGAATAAGATTTAGGATTGCTCAGTTAACCTGTCCTCAGCAACACGGTTTCTCACCAGGAAGGTCGACTCTATCAAACTTAATGTTACTCCAGACTCAGGTGCAGAATGCTTTTGCTAATAGCAAACAGCTGGATACAAATATATTTAGACTTTTCCAAGGCCTTTGGACACTGTTGACCATGCCTTATTACTCAAGAAAATCTCTGCGCTTGGTTTCGATGGCATTTCAGTTCGTTTGGCTGTCGAGTTACCTTTCTGAGCGCAGGCTTGCAGTGAAGTTTGCTGGCTCAATATCCTCTGAGTTTATCTCACTTTCCGGTGTTCCCCCAGGGCTCTATCATTGGACCTTATCTCTCTTCGCACTCTTTATAAACGATCTTCCTCTGAATATCAACAGTGACTGCCTATTGTTTGCGGACGATGTCAAGTTATACTCACAGATTACTCATGTTGCGGATTGTGAATCACTTCAAGATAGTCTTCATGGCGTATATGAAATGGTGGCTTAAATAAACAAAATGTCACTAAACGCCAAGAAATGTTCAAGCCATATCATTTTTTACCGTTGCACTTCGCCTATAATGTACAATTACTTGTTGCAAGGAGAAACCATCGCTAGAGTAAATAAAGTGAGAGATTTGGGAATTACTCTGACACAGAATTTTAGCCCTGAGGCTCACGGTTCATAATATTTGCTCGAAGGCAAACAGAATGCTTAGTTTTATCTCCCGTTTTTCTAAACATATAACAAATATGGTAGCCCTGAGGACAATATACTGTGCCCTGGTACGCCAGATTCTGGAATATGGATCGACTGTTTGGAATCCACACCAAAAGTACCTTTGTGATGATCTTGAACGAGTTCAGCGTCGTTTTCATCCGTTTGGTGGGTGTCAGAAATGGATACCAATACCAACAAGTACCAATTGATGATATGTACGCCAGACTTAAACTGGAACATCTTGATACTCGCAGGACTGTAGCCGACTTAGTGGTTCTCCATAAGTTGGTGAATCGGTGAGATGGTTTGCCCGGACGTCCTTCAATTCCTCAATTTCAAGACACCATCCAGCACTCGTTCCAATGACCTCTTCATCAGGCAACACTATGGCACAAACTATGCAGCAAACAGCACGGTGGCTCGCCTGCAGAGGGCCGGCAACAACCTGCCTATAACTGTCGACCTGTTCCATGATGGCGTGAGATCATTGAAGTGGAAAGTGAAAGGTGCAGTGCTGCCAACGTAAATGCCCTCCACTTAATGTCTATGTTTGTTCATTTTCTCGGTTTATTGTATGTCATAGTTTGTCTATTTACCATTGTTATTTTTACTGTCTGCTGTTTTGAAACACTGTTACGAATATCCCTGTTATATTATTTTATAGTTTATTATGTTTTTTTTTTCTGTTGTTACTGTTATTAAGTTATTTCTGTTATTATGTTATTTCTATTGTTATAGTTTAATTTAATTGTTGCGTTCTTTTCATTATGGTATTGTTATAGTTTTTTAAAACATTTAAATACGTTTTTATTCTAGCATATATCATGCCTTGCATTAGAGTATTATGTAATATTTCCTTTCAGTCATTCACATGTTTTTGTTGAGGTAATTTTTTTGGTTTAGGTTAAGTTGTAATTATTGATCTTGAATTATGGATCTTGAATGTAAAAATGGAGTATGTCCGTTGGAAATAAATAAATAAAATAAATAAATAAATAAATACATTCAGTACGGAATGATCCAGAAGTTAGTAGTAGATAACTTGCTAGAGACGTAGGTTTTGGACATTTTGCATAAGAATA
Organism: Homalodisca vitripennis; assembly: GCF_021130785.1. Taxonomy (NCBI): domain Eukaryota; kingdom Metazoa; phylum Arthropoda; class Insecta; order Hemiptera; family Cicadellidae; genus Homalodisca; species Homalodisca vitripennis. Next base: position 36,721,814 of record NC_060214.1, read on the forward strand.
AGTTCCATCCATACCATTTTACGCCTGTTCAAGGTCTGAAAGCAACTGATTATGCTCCTACAGTACAAATCTGTTGTTGATTGCTAAACAGAGACATAGAGCAGCGTCATTTTTGTTGAAAAATCCTTTGGACTGATGAGTTATTGTTTACAAGAGCAGGAATTTTCAATTGTCATAATATGCACCACTGGGATCAACAAAACCCACACCGGACAAGGGAACAATCCTTTCAAACGCGATTTAGTATTAATGTTTGGTGTGGAGTCTTAGGCGGCCAACTGATTGGCCCTCACATATTTGATGGAACTGTAAATGGAACAATGTACTTAGATTTTTTGTAACATGACCTACCTAACCTTCTAGAACAATTTGAACAATGTTGAAAGAGACGAGCTTATATTCCAGCAGGATGGAGCCCCTCCACATTTTAATGCAACAGTACGTAAATGGCTGACTGAAAACTATCCCGAGTGGATTGGACGTGGGGGAACTGTCGCATGGCCTGCCCGATCTCCCGACCCTTACACCTATTGACTTTTTTGTGTGGGGTTTATTAAGCACGAAGTTTATTCCACCCCAGTAAACTCAGAAAAAAATTATGAGGGAGAAAATATAATAAAATAGAAAAAATATTGGTCTGGCTGCTCAAAGACTTCGGGAATAACTGTCTTTTCAAATGACCGCATGAGCAATGAGAAAGCGACCAAGAGCTTGTGTGAGAAAAGAAGGTCGCCATTTTGAGAATGAATTGCAATGATTTGACTTTTAATGTTTTAATGTATAAACTGCTTTACTTTTTTTTAAGTCTTCAATTCCCTGTTTTATGAGGCAGTTTGATAATACATAAAAATTAAGCACAGTTGTTATTAAATTGTTTTCATCTTTTTGTATCTTGCATGTTTTTTAATATTCAAACCAATATAAGTAGGTAAACGAGTACTTAAAATATGGTCATATGGCATACCATTTTAAAGCCTATCAAATGGCAAAGTTTTTAGTATCACTTGTCACATTCTTGTGTACAGGGTTGGTTAAAAAGATGGGGTTCAATAATATTTCCAGTTTTTTCTGAAACTTAGCAACTTTGCCATTTAAATCCACCTGAAGCTTAATTTTCTTTTCTTACCGTTTGATACCGATAACTTTTTCAAACTAAAATTTAACGGAGAATATAAAAAAAAAATTGTGTAGTTTGCTCACATATGTCTATACGTTGCTGAGAAATATCAGATTTATGTACAAAAAACACGGGTTTTTTTAGAAAAACTGAAAAATAATTCATTTCAGACCTAATTTTTGGAGTTAGACTTTTTTATAACCGCCAATGTATCAAATTTACATTGCATTATAACCCAAAAAAATTTGTAACTCTAAGAGCTACTCACCCTATATGCATATATATTTATACATAATATGTATTCCAATTTAAGTCATGGGATATGTATATACAGAGTGAGTCATAAATATGGTAAAATATTTTAAGACTTGATTTTAGAGCTAAACATAAGAAAAAAAATGTTATATATAAAGGTAGGTCCGGAAACGCTCCGTTAGTGAGTAATGGCTGTCGAAAGATTTTGCTTTGTTTTCAGTTCACCTAGTGAAATTAGATAATAAGATTCTGAAATGTTTTGTTCTTACTTTCAACTCAAATAAGGTGGATATATAAGGAAAACCACCTGAAAAATCTAATAAAACCACTCTAGAGGTAAGTGTGTGAACAGTTTGTGAGAAAAAGTATGAAATTTTCGAAAAATCTAATAACAAAAATACCGTCTTATATGTTTGATGTCTGTTAAATGACCTATAAACAAATTGTTTGTTCTAATACAGATTGTAGGGAATTTAGTTCTGAAAACAACCATAATAAGCAAAGTTAACTAAATGTGTAAAAAGTTATGAAATTGACTCCTCACGTATTACACTACACAGAAAACTTTTTCTGTTTTATAATAAGGAATGAGTATCTGATTGGTAACAGCTGGTAATAATTAATCATTTGAACAATGATATTTATAGTAAATACTGCTCACATTTAAAAATTGAATGGCAGAGGATTAAAATTTTTGTATGCTGAGGTGACCTGCAAAAAACAACAAATTAAAAAAGACGCAAGGTACACGTATATGTACTTTATTATAAAGTGGCCAAAAATTCAAACTTTTAATTCAACCATAGATAATTTTATTTGAAACACAACTATTCACCTTAACTTAACGCCTTCAAATAGTGTTTGGCTATATAACAAACGTAACTATCACGTATATGCAGTTTCTAATAAGGAAGGGCTTTAGAAAACTGTGATCTTCTTAATTTAATTGATGGACCACAATGAAAACTACGGGGTATGAAAAAATATATAGTAGCCGATTCTCAGACCTACTGAATATGCATATAAAATTTGGTAAAAATCGGTAAAGCCGTTTAAGAGAAGTAAGGTAACTAACATTGAGACACGAGATTTTATACATAAGATTATTCATGTGGGTTATAAACTATTTTTTTCTTAAATTTTAACGAAAAAAAACCTAAATCCTGCAATATGTATAGATATAATTACCCAGTTCAACAATTTAATGTTATAATTATCTGATTAGATTAGCTAAAACCAAAACAGCTGACTGTTTGTGGCTCACAAACAGTGCTGTCACATAATCACAGTGGATATTGTTTTGTATTTAGTTGTAAAAAAACGCTTTATCTCCCTTATTTCTCAACTGATTTTGAAAACGTGGTATCGTTGGATCTTTAATTAATATTTGTAACTAACATATCATAATTGTTACTTTTTTCAAATGTTGTTTTTATGATATTAACGTTTTAAATTTTTTGAAGCCACCGTTCTTAAAACTAGGCTTCTAAATCATTATTTTATTTTTATCAGCCCGTTACATTATAAAGCAATATACCAACCATACCATTTCTCTTTATTAAAATAAGCCGTTCCTAAACTTCAAATTAAAAAAAAAAAAAAAAAAAAAAAAAAAAAAAAAAACTGTCGGCTATTCGGGTATTTATTGAGCTATCGAGAGTTTTAATCGAATATTGTGTCTTGTATTAAGTCCAGGAATAATACCTAAAAATATTAGTGGAAAGTACCCGGTCACCCTGTGTATGATTGCAGTAAAATGTATGTTTACGAAAGGAAAGATTATAAATAAAAAGAAAATTAAACTAATATATACAACACTGACCTCCTTAAGGATATACAAGTGATTGTTTTCTTTATGTAATTTATTCCATTTGACGTCAAATTCATATAAGTGGACTTCTCTGAAGAGAACAGCAGCATAAAACATTGTTTTATTACTCCACAAGGAATTGCAGGCATTTAAAGTTAGAAAATTGGGTAATCTTATAATCAGACCAATACATAAACTACTGAGGATAAAGTTTGTACTTTTGAAAATGTATGTATGAGTGCCATTAGCTTCAGGGTGCATTAAGATGTGCATTAGCTTCAGGAAGTGGCATGATTTTATTGATTTAGAACTTCCATTTTTAATAAAATAAGATTTTCAAGAATAATATTTTTTTAAATTTTACCATAAATACGTCATTAAATCGTCTTTTTTTAACAGTTTTTGTGGATCTGTCTATACGATGTCCCAAAATTCTCCTTCAATAACCTAGCATTTCACGTGTAATAACAACATAATTATATTATTCCTGCATTAAAACATTGTATCCTGAAGGCCTGTCCATAAATGTCTTTAAAAAATTTTTGAAACAATAAACTGATAGCACCACCTCAAATAATTTAACACATATTGGAGTAATTGTGTTATATATGTGATTGTGTTTGTGTGTGTGTGTGTGTGTGTGTGTGTGTGTGGTGTGTGTGTGTGTGTGTGTGTGTGTGTGTGTGTGTGTGTGTGTGTGTGTGTGTGTGTGTGTGTGTGTGTGTGTGTGTGTGTGTGTGTGTGTGTGTGTGTGTGTGTGTGTGTGTGTGTGTGTGTGTGTGGTGTGTGTGTGTGTGTGTGGTGTGTGTGTGTGTGTGTGTGTGTGTGTGTGTGTGTGTGTGTGTGTGTGTGTGTGTGTGTGTGTGTGTGTGTGTGTGTGTGTGTGTGACTATATATCCGACAATACGAATAGGATCGACCTCTAGAAACACCCACTATAAAGTCAACACCTCCGTTCACCCCCCCATAATGAAACCATAAGAACGTTTTTTAATGTTTCCCTAAGAGACGGAAATTCCGAGAGTAATTCGAGTTATTTATAATTGATTTTGTTACAATTCTGAAATTTCTGCTGAATATTTTATTTGTTAATATTTTTTTCATCCAGTCACTTTTTCAATATCATAATATGCTGCAAATTACATACACTATGTTTCTAAAAAGTGTTCAGAATAATATATTTGGCTCTAAGAGCATTTGTAAACGCAACAACCCAAACAATATGGTGTAATCTCCACAACCTAGTTATAATAGAAGTGTTAGGTTTGTATACAATACTTGAGCAATGTATGAGACTAAGTAGCAGTTGTAGTTACCATACCACTCTAGACAACATATTGACGTGACATATTGTGAGAATATATCGTAGTGCTTCAACAGTAGCTTCATTTTCAGTGACAACCATTGGTCTGCAATAAAATTGTCATAAGCATTTCATAAATTACAATACTTTAATTGGACAACACTACTATCTTTCCTTGACATCAGTACTATTGTTCAACACCAACAACGTGAGTATATTGAGGAGGGGCTACTATATGATTTAAACTACAAAATACCTGGTCGTAATTCCCAATGGCTTCTATACACTATATTCCTGAATTTTCAAGAAATCTCCTTTCAATCGTTTTGAAAATTTTTAAATACGAAATACGAAACCTGACAGTAAGCTAGATCTCCCAGATACCTGAAGTTAAAGAGGCCGAGCCGGGGCTTCTCACAGCCCGAGTGATCGCTGTGCTTACAAAGTTCGAGCGTTACCACATTTTGAGAGCGCCAAAGGCTGAATTTACCATAGACCGGAAGCTAGAGGGTGGCGACTCCAAGAGATTTAGTGTATCCTGGCATAGACATCTAAAGAAAATATTTCCAAAATACCTCAAGAATAAACTGGGGGAATAAATTCATAAGCTCTCCTAAAGGTTGGAGTTTTAAGACTCTAGAATCGTCAATAAGTGAGTGATCCTAGGAGCCAGCACCCAGCATAGACTATGTTGGTTTCAAATAGTTAGGTTGCTTAAGCACTAGTAACTGTAAACTCCAAAGGATTCATTAACCTAGTTTTTCAGTTCCGGAATGTTTTAAATTACCAAGTATTTCTAATTATATTGAAATTTGTATTAATCTCTGTCCGGTGACCAAAATTATCTTATTTCATAAAAGGGTAAAATTACACTCTAAATTGCAGGATGTGGATCTTAAACAAGTACGTACTAAAATGTGGTCTAGCATTGAAAATTCTCTAATACATGGATAAGATGCACAAATTTTTAGCAATCACAACTAAATAATGACTAACATTTACCTTTGAAAATATTTCATCTTAAAATCTTAAAAGATATGTAAATAAGTACAGGCACACGAGTATTTGCGTACAATTTAAATTTTTCTCACTCCTATGTCTTACACTATATATTTTTATCTATAATACAAGTTGTCTCAGACATATTGTTTAATATTGTTTTATTTACTTTGCCGTCCACCTCGTTGCTTTCCGTGATCAACTCATAGCTTTTAGACATTTTTGAAATGGTGGTGCCGCAAATTCAGATAAACTGCCTTTTTGCAATCATTTTTAACTTAAGTATAGTCCAAGACATAAATGAATTTTTACAGTTTCTAATCTGATAAAAACAATTACAGAGAAGCTTTTACCTATTTATAACTAAGATACTATTGAAAAAATGTTTATTCTTAGATTGGTTTTCTTAAACTGTGGCATAAAATGATATAGGACCACGAATTGGCAATTAGTAAATATTGTGTTTTCTATTCACAGCACTAAGATTAACAACAGCGACATACATATTCATGTAAAATCACAGAATAGTGGCGTTAATATATTTTTTGGTTTCTACAGTATTTGGACTCCGCAAAGATTGAAGAGTAAAACAATAAATAGTTTAATTTATCAACATACCCGTGCAGTTTTAGAACTAAATTAAGGACTGATCATGGCAAGACTCAGGACAGTTAGAACATTTAGGACATACATATTTATATAAATTAATGTATATGGATAAACATTTGCACAAATACGAGCTGAACATCCATCTTGCAATTGCTCAGTAAAAAATATTGTCTAACGATCTTTAATAAAGGAATATGTAAGCTTTATAATCAGGGTCATTTATAAATTAGAGTTCCTATCTATTTCACTGAATTGCTGGTATAATCTTGTACAATTCTTGAATCCATGTATTTCACCCATTTGGAAAAATTACGAAATATTAGATAATAGTATTATAGTTTATAAGTTGAGAGTCAGTTCCCATTTTTATAAACACACAATCTAGTTATTCGGGAAATCTATAGTGTAAGAGATTTCTTCAGAAAGTCGTCAGAAGCGATTATTTTGGTGAGTTTCTTAATGGGAGGATATTGAAAGGTCTAAACCTATAAAACGAAAACTTTTTCTGATACCACATTGTTTTAGCTCGATACACTTTAAAACATCCGCCAGACTGCGAGTCAATGAGGCATTACTAAAGCCATCAAATTCAGCCAAAAAGGCGTTTTTTATAAATTTAGGTGAATTAATAATTGTATTAGGAACTTAAAGAACGTATTTACTCTTGAAATGAATTTAAATTAGAAGAAACACTGTGTACTTTTAACAATGTCACCTTCATGCTATTAAAATAACTGTAAAACATTTATTTTCTTCGTTGAACCCAATACGTTTGGTCAGGTATGCGTGAATTTGTACTACATCTAATTCCTCGAACGCTTTATATAACAATAAAAACATTTTATATTTTGGTATGTCATTTATCACTTACAATCAAGTTAAATCTAATATTCAGGTTTGTGTATGAAAATATATGCATAACTAGTTTTCTAAAATAATAAAATTAAAAACGGAACTCTTTCAAAGTTTAATGGAGTTATTAATAATAGTTATTCTTGACATTATTATAATTTGGTTCTGTTTAGTGGTTTCCCATGAATGTTGTAATTCACGTGATGTTGTTTGTGTTATTTCAGCTAACATAATACAGTAATTAGAGACTTCATTAGCGGCAACATGGTAAAGTGATAGTGGTAATAATCTACTCGTATATTCTTAGAAATAAAAAAGAGCTTTGCAATAAAAACCTAACACATTGACCATAGATTAGGCATAACACTAGGCAGTAATTGAGTACTTAAATCAGAAAACAAAGCCTGACCAGATTGGAGGGATTTATTGCCAAACAAAACTGGCAACTATCCACAGTGGCGTTCATGTTTTGTTGGGCCCAGCAATATTTCAAAGCAGCCGTTTAAAGGGCAATACAATAAATATTTTCTTTTATGTACCTATTATTATTTTGAGGTTCCTTCATGTCCTGCAACATACGTAACGAAATGTTTTTCCAATTAAAAATTCTAAAATGTTTTAACTGTGTAAAATAGACTAAACTTAATAACTTCATAACTTTGAATGTTTTTCTCTATTAAGAGACTTCAAAAATTCTATTGAACGATAAGAGCAAAACACACAACTACATATTCTCAATCTAAGGAAAACCTCAAAAGCTAATTTCCCTAGGAGGAATAGATTAATTCAGTCATTAGTCAGTAGGAAAATTTCATCAAATATGAAATTGATCGAAACATGCAATTGAAAAACTATGAGTATTAAGTAATAGATAAACCTACAGATGCAAATACAGATTCACTCCCTTTTTTAAGTTAAATATTTCATATATCATACTTCTTTCTATACTACCACAAAATATAAACATAAAAACTGTTACTTTAAAAAAAAATTACATATATATATATATATATATATATATATATATATATATATATATATATCTAATATATATACAACCGCATGTGTAACTGACTGACTGACTGACTCACTCACGTATACTAATTCTAACCTACTTCCAGATGAGTTAGAGACTTGAAATTTGGTACACAGATAGCTTTCCACGTGTAACCACCAGGAAAATCCCGAAAAGTGAGAATTTTTCATTTTCAACCCCTCAAAAAAATTCCCAAAAAATCGCGCCTTCTTCACCCCTGCAGGCATTTTTTGTAAGCCCGATAGCGGGCGAACCGTTGGAGCTAGCTCGGATCTGACGGAAAATTCATGGTCAGGAATGAAGTGAACTACAAAAAAGGTCTAATGACTTTTTGCTCTATCTTCCATGGTTAAGCGACAAAACGCTCGAACATTTGAAATTCCAGAGATTTTTTCGATAAAAATAATGTTTCAAGCCCGATAGCGGCCGAACCGTTGGTCGTAGCTCAAATCTGATTGACCCATCAAATTAGCAAATTGCGCGATCTACAGAAAAGGTCCAGTAATCTTTTGCCCTATCTCGATTGATTTGGCCGAAAAACGTGATTATGTACAATTTTGTTGTAACTTTTACGCGAAACTTTTGTTTTTGGGGTCGATAGCGGCGAAACCATTGGTCGGAGGTCAAAATAAGACTAACGTTTTATTTAGGAAATAAGATGACCTACAAAAAAGGTCCAGTGACTTTTTACTATATTTCCCTTAGTTTGACCGCAAAACGCGATTAAGTGAAAATATTGGACATTTTCGCCTAAAAATTTACATTCCGGGCTTGATAGCGGCTAAACGGTTGGTCGTAACTCAAAACAAATTTTAAACGGGATTTAGGAAATCACGTGATCTACAGAAAAGGTTCAGTGACTTCGGGAGTTGGCTGAGCGTTAGCTAAGCGTCAATAGTAGATAGGGACAGAGGAATATTTATTATGTTCACAGACACAATACCCTCTAAAAAAGGCCCAAGTGTGTCATTAACCCCCGGTAATATTAACCCCCCCCCCCGGGGATTTCCTGGTATGACCTGATAACCTCCTGTACATTCAACCCCCTGATGTGTTAACCCCCCTGGTAACATTAAACCCCCCCAGGGAATTTCCTGCCATGACCTCATGTCCGAATTTTACCAGTCACCAAATCTCTTAACCCCTCCCCCTGGGAAGATCCTGGTATGACCAGATAACCCCCTGGAGACTTATCCCCCGGTAACGTTAACCCCCCCTGGGAATTTGTTCATATGACCAGACAATATCCTGACGAAATTAAACCCCCTCTTGTCTTAACCTCCTTAACATTAATCACCCACCCAGGGAATTTCTCGCCTTGACTAGATAGTCTCCTGGTGATATTAAACCCCCTGTTCGACTTAAAATACTGCCTTGAGGTCGGTTTTTATTATGTTTATACTAAACAATTCAAGATAGCTGACCCGTGCAGACTTTTCTCCCGAGCTCATTTCTGGCTAAACCATAGGTCGTAGATCAGATCTGAGGGCACAATCGAAAGACAAAATTAAATTTCCAACAAGAAAGGTCCAGTCACTTTTTGTCGTATCTCTAACGGTTTAACCGCAAAATGCCCTCAAAGTCAAAAGTTTTTACGAATCCGGAAAAAAATCTATGAAAAAGGTCAATTTTTAAATCCCTTGTCATTTACTTAATGTCCGGACTTAACCAGTCACCGAATTCCGCTTATCCCCGAATTTGCAAGCGTTTACTTTGGGGGCCTGGGGGCGTAGCCCCCAGCGAGCCGAAGGCGAGTATATATATATAATATGGTATCGGACTAGATTTCTTGTATGGAGTACGTTTTCAGAAAGCTTGATTATCTCAACACATTTTTGTTTTTGTTCTTCTTGTTTGGTCACTCCAAAAAATATATATTGTCATAGAAAGAAGAAAGGTTACTAAAAAGTTACTTTTTATATACTAGTTTCTAATTTTTATTTTCAACAGTTATAAAATCGTAAACAAATTCTTTCTACAAGCTTTCCATAGTATTCTTGGTACAACTATAATTTATGTTTCACTTATATCGTACTAATTTGTACCTTGAGTTGAATTTTTTGCAGCTCTAATACAAAGTTCTTAATGCAATACATAAACTGATTTCAGAATATTTAGCTAGATTATCATTCAACTTCAATAACTTCACTTGCAACCCTCTTACAATCGACTACAAATTCTGGATTTCCTACGTTAACCACAAGCGGAAACATACAGTTTGATTACATAGTTGACTGTCTACAAAGGCATTTCTTTCTAAAATTTAAACCTCTAAACGTTACTGTCTAGTGTCAATTTCGAAATGATTTATCAAAAAGAGATAAATGAATACAATAGAATTGTATGAAACGTTGGACTTCTTCCTATTTTAAAATTAATTTAAGGTCAGCATTAAATCATTTGTAGAACTATATTTGTAAACTTTGCATCGTACTCGGTATTTATGGGTTTGCTCACACTACAAATATCATAAAGAATGATGCCACATATTTTTTACTCCAATGTACATATTTATTACATAAACACACAATCAACATCTTCCTCGTTGAAAAAAATATATACGAGTATATATTACTTGTACATGCGGGTTTTTAATAACTATATTTAATTTATATTACATGTTTGTTTTGTACTGGAAATAATATATAAGTTGCCACTAGCTGCTGGTAGGTACACGCTATGCCTAACAAAATGTTGACGTTAGTTTTGAAACTAACTCAGTAGATATTAGTTTTATAAAATATTTGGTCAATTATTTTTACTGCAGGTTGACTGTTGAATTTTAAAATATTATATTCATGATTAGAATTGGTTAGTTAATAGCAAATACTGCAATATTTTAATATCTCAAAGTTCCATTTCTTTACCCAATTTCTTTCTGATTTGTATTTGCCCTTTACTTATTTGTTTCCTTGGAGAGCCCAATATAATTGACACACATTTTTCAAGCTTAGTTCTACCAGAATCGTGAATTTTGTTATTTTTTTCAAGCTAAGTGTCAAGCCCATTAAGGTCAGCATAGAGGCTGTATGCCTTCAAACCTACAAGGAGAGAAAATTGAAATAAAATAATTATCATTCTCAAATAATCACTCCTGATTAATATAAAATTATTATTATATAAATAATCATAATTATCATTTAGGTTTTCTTGTAAATCTACTTCAAAATCACTTCTTCCATTCAGTTCGGTACAAATTACTTTTTAAATCCTGTGCACAGATTATAACTATGGGGTTTAAATTTAACAATAATTCTAAGTATTAACTAATAAAGGCTCATATGAAGGCACTTCCTAACAAATCTTAAGAGAGCCTTAAGGCTTAATTCGATATGACATTGTAGTATAGTGATAATTAACAATCAAAAAGTGAGTATCATACTTTAAAGTGCATGATGAATAATGCAATTAAAAATGTTTTGTAAATTTCATATAACACTTTACCCTTAGAGCACCTCCTGAATAAAGCAACAGTTTGGAATAATAAGACCGAGAAGATGTCCTTACCCAAATACTCCTAATCCCAAACAAATAGGTAGATTATGGAATAATCAACATTTAAAATGAAAGTTTAACTCCCGATGAATGGCTAAATATTTTTTGCATATATAGACATTTGAACCTCCAAGCTTAATTTTAGATGGCATCTGTAACATTCAGCAGCTTTCAGCGTGCATAATTTTTTATGATCTTCAAGTACGCTTTGCAAGTATGATGAGACAACAAGTGGTACATTGAATCTCTGCACTCTATGAATATTCATAAAGTTTCAGACAAAATGTGGGATTAGGGAACATTTGTAGCAGACATGGAACTTTTACGATGATAACACGTCGGAATCATCCGTGATTTCTGGCACTTTATTGTGACAACTTGCATACATTATGCCTAATGTGAATGCAAAATGTTACACAGTATGTGCTTTCAAATAATATTAGCTATTTAAATTCAAATTCAAAATTATATTTAAAATTGGGTTTAATTACAAGTATCTTATTATTTGTATAAAAAACTAAAACATTTCGTTACCTCTTATAAATGTATACATTGTATATTACCATATACACAACAAGTAACGAATTTTCTTTCTTGAATAGGAAAATTCCTTTTCTTAAAAGGTAAAATATCTCGTAATGACTTGAATTATTAATGATTTTAAATGCGGAATCCGCAAAGTAATATAAAATCATTCACCCAATAAACAGTAGTTAGCTACAGTGGCTGCCTGTATAGAAACATTTCCATATTTTTGTTATATAACCACTCTTAACGGGGGGATATACTTTTATATAAGTCAAGTTATTATAAATGAAGCAAATGTTTATAAATGGAGACAAAAACACGAGGACTAACTGCAACAGTCTGACTCGATGTTTCTGCCACACTCATTAGTCTTCTGTAATAGGCAACAGTGATGATCAACTTCATTGAGTATAAATTACCCTCCAGCTAATTATTTTGGGACTCGTTTTCCTCCGTCCTATTCTCAACAAATAGACGAAAGAAAATATGGAGGAAAACACTATCAGTTTTTATTTTAATTTCTTAGGAACGACAATATCTTGAGAATTCCATTTAAAGTGAGGAACTAACACAATTATTTACTAAACCGACATACAATTACGCAATAAAATATATATGAATATATAATATGGTATCTATAGTCAATTTATCCTGTAGATGTGAGGAACTAGATATTTTCTGTTTTTATTCTATTGTTTAGAACGTAATTTCAAATTGTTATACAAAGGATAGTGACTCTATTTACCGGTTTGAAAATCAAATTCTATTTAAAATAAATCCTGATATTAGTGTATTGAAACCTTAATTATTGCGTTATACCTCATATTATTTTATCGCTAATATTTTTTGTGGACAATTTTCAATTGTCAAAACTTCTCACCGTCGGATAAAGTCTCTTCAACGCCTGAAGGGGGACTGTATAAAAATGTCTTTTTTCTTCTCCCTGAAGAAGTTAAAATCTACAAACAGTTTTGTGGAGCATTGCGTATGGGTGATTCATTGCTGTAAATATTTATGTTTTTAATTTGAATAGTATTTTTATTTTTGGGAATTTAAAGATTTCCAACCGTATTAAAGAAATATAAATTAATTAGTACTCGACGGCACTTAACTGTTTAGTTTTAAAATGTAATAATTAAAGATTATTAAATAGTATTTGTAGTATTAATAAATTACTTAGGGTTTACCTTTTCTTTCTATAGTTATTATCAACTTTGATATAATGAAGTCATTTCGTTGTACTTACTTTATGGGTAGATTTTTACTTTTAAGTCCTAACGAATAATAATGTACTCGTATGTAAACAGTTGGTTTAGAAAGATATAACAACAGATATTCGTGTTTTTTAAATATCAAGTGTTTTACTTGATTAATTTTTTCTGATCTATTAGAAACAAACCTTTATTGTTCTTTCAATAATTACATCTTCTTCAAAAGTTAAAAAAACATTACACTTGTTCGTGAGAAAAGAAGTAGAGAATACTTGTAACAGTGGTCACTACAATTGTTGGTTCAGTGTATTACCTATCACTTGAAGGCATGAAAAGATAATTTTGTCTTTCTGTCCGTATAATTTTTCTCAGTACAACGGTATATCGAGAACTAACTAACCTTAATATTTTCCACGATGCTTCATTTTTATTTACCCAACATCGACTTCACTCCATAGCATTCGACCTGAGAGTTATCGAACATTTGTATGATAGTTTTATGCTCAGTCATGATAAAACGAGAAAAGTTGCCGCACAATAAATACATTTGTAAATAAACGGATTTAATACCATATGAAATCCTAATATGTGGAATAATAGTACATGTAACCAAATTGTGAAATAATTGAAATTCTTCATGCAACCTTAACGCTGCCTGTTACTGGACTTGTGGTTTGACATTCCCTTTATGCACAATAACGTAAATGCTTCTCCAACCCAATATTAGTGTTGTTATTAAGGCTTTTAACACTTTCACTTTTGTTTATATACACGATAACGGACTTATGAACAAGAGGAAATTTCTTATGTGGTTTGAGTCTAATGACTCATAATAAATAATAATACAATTATTTATAAACGTTTCTCACTGTTTTACAGAACAACTAAAGTCAATCATAGCATTGTAAACTACATTTAAAATAAAAATATATGAAAATAAATGAAAAACTAATTATAAATATACAAATAACTACTTGAAATTAGTGGGAAAAAATCCAAATTATAACCTGAAATCATATATACTAACAGCTTAGCTAAGTTACTTGTCCACAAAATAATAGTTCTGTAATATTATAATTTAAAAAATCTACAGATAATTCGATTTACGTTCTAATATTTAGTAAATAATTGATTTTTAATAATGTATTGCTGAAATATTGCTTATATTGGTATAAAAATAGTTTCATTTCTTGGGTAAGCAAGTACATGAAGTGTCACTGAGAATAGCGTCTCCTGTAAGAAAAAGGGTTCTGAAAACAAGTGTTAGAGGTATACTGTGTGATATAACAATGTTTATATGGAACTGAGTGAATGTAAAAGACAGCTTATTGTGTGAATGCCACTTACTGTATATAAACCTGTAACAGCAGCATGTAAAGACGTGTATTGCAGTATATAACATCAGCGTACTACAAAGGATTATTTATCCCATTTATAACTAAAGCACTTTCTTTAGTTTGGCGGGATTTGATTCTAGGTGGACTCTAGTATATATTTACTAGTAGTTACCCGCACCTTAGCATAAAATATCCTTTTGAAAAACAGGAACAAACCGAAACAAGATTATTTATCCAGTCTAATTTTGTAAAAGATATTTTCTTGCGGATACGAAATCAGTATTCAAATACAGGATAGAAGCTCAATATATTTATATTTTAAAAGTTTACATTTTGGTTGCAAATACTAATCGCATTTTATAGATCTCATTTGAAATTCTGTTGTAGATTTTTCAACACGACTAAATTTTTGGTCTTATGCGGTCGGAGGCACCAGTAACATCTTAATTTTCGTCTCACTCTGCACTAAAACATTACCAACGCAATTAAATTCTAGAAGCTTTACAGTCTTGCAGTCAAGAGTCATATGCATCCAAAGCATGCTTTGTCGAAACTGCCTATAATACATATCCGCTTTTACAGACGAAAGCACTAGATAAAATCTGAATACTACCGCCATCAACCAAGTTATATCGTGTTGAAAGCTGTTTCTCAAATTAAGTAAACACTATAAAGATCTTATTATTAATAAGGTATCATCAAGGAATCAGATGGGCGTAAATAGTACTGACATGCATAACAAATCAATAAATATTTAACGCTGCCTTGTTAGGATGTTTTATTTAATTATGGGTCTAGAGTTAGAGTGATCAACGGGCCCGGATACAAGTAGGCAGAATTGAATGGATCCATGGGTCCATCTTAAGTGTTGTTAATGCTTAAATACGAGTATCTCACAATAGGTTCTTGTATTCACAATTTTCATATATCTGTTGCTAGTATAACAGATATATGAATTCACATAACTATAAATCAAGATAAGAGTACATCAGACCACACGCACTGTAACAGGCTTCAGAGAGACAGACATTCATAGAAATTTCATGCATAATTGCAAATATGCAGCTCAATTTGATTTAGAAACATATTCCCAGAATTATTGATGAGCTTCGCTGACACTTCCAATGAAAGAACATATACCATCACTGAAGTCAGCCGTGCACATGTAAAACTAAGTTTTATGCAAAATTTAAAATCTGTAGTTTATTTCTTTCTTGAAATATCCTTCGGATGACAATTAGGGCAAAACTTTGCCAGCCATTCAGTGGTAGGTTTGTGTTCTTGGATCAAAACGGTGCTACAGCAAAATTATACCAAACTGGAATAAATTAACTACCGCCATGATAACTTAGGCCGATGTGTAAACCGCTTGGCCATCGCAACTAGCGATGTAAGCAACTTGGTCAGTAATTATATATTTCTTATGCATTACACTATTGCGTCTAGTATTTTAATAGTTTATTAAATAATGAAATCCTACTGTATATGGATTGCCATTTCACATACCATGTCTCCGTATACATAGTAGTACGTCTCACTTCCTTTTGAAACGAACAGCTAGTTTGCTAGTGATTTACTAAGCTATGATTTTCCAAATTTATGAAATTAATCTAAACAGTTCTTATTCAATTGTCACGTTTTACTATAATTCATAATTTGTCATTAAAGCATGTCCTTAATACTGTTATATTTGTTATTCGTTTATGTTATATAAACAAAAATTGTACTAATAGTAATACATATTTAGTATTTTTTTTATTTATGCTACGTTTTTGTAAAATGTTCATTATGATCAGGACTGTATGAATTGTATTTTGAACGAATTGGGCTTTTTAATTCAATTACATATATTTTCTCTTCCTTATTTTAAACTTGTATTAGAAGTGATTGGTTATTAAAATTTTATTTGAAATCCGTCTTATAACAAATAATAAGACCAAGGTTCAAATGTATTTCAACAGAGTTCTGCTCTTTGATCTATAAGAAATATTAAGATCTTGAACGATTAATCAGGTTGGAAAGAAACCACTCACCTCTTGTAAGACTTGGTGTGTTTCAACGTGCCGGATATCCGGTTAGAGTGGAACAGATTGTTACTTACAGCAACGGAAATTGGAATGTCTACTGCATTCAGCACTTCTAGTATTAAAGTCTCCAAACAAAATATTGGTAATGTTCATTTAATTTTCTGAAATTCCAAAGGAGGAAAGTATGGGGTTAATAAATAGTGTTGAAACAAAACATAGATTGCTTTCAATCAATTGCTTTAATAATTTTTTCTCGTTGTATCGCTTTATACAGCGATATCGATTCTCAAATTTTACAATATCTCTACAAACCCTACAATACACTGAAAAATTAAATACTTTGATTGCTATTTAAGTCGACATAAATTTCTTTGCTTCCCTACTTCAAATTAAATATTACCTTTATAAAGATTATTTTAATACAGTTGGTTTACGCTCATATTCACTCAACTATTTATTGCATTACGAACTGTGCAATAAAATAATAAAATAAAATGTAATCTTTTTTGGGCTTATTAAAACAATTTTTACTATGAAGATTATTTTTATTCGGATTTGATTGATGCTTATAATTTTTGCAACTGTTTATTGCACTGCAAACTGTGCAATAAAATACTTAAAATAAAATTTAATCAAATATTTGGTTTATTGAAATACTTTTCATATGTTTACCAGAACAATAAAACTCTATTATAACTATAATTTATTACCTAAACAAAGGCATGTAAAATAATTCAAAGGTTTGTACCAAATTTAGGATTTTATCATAACCTACGTCATCATTATCGTGTTTAGTAAATAATCAAACCTTCTTTATATACGCATATAGACAAACGGGATGAAATAATATAAAATGCGTACCACTGTTATTTGATATTTGTTACTACAAACAGTATGGTTTTATTTAGCCAGTCATAACTGTGTAGGAAATAATAAAAAACTACGAAGAGGGTTTATTTAGTCTAAAATAGGGCAAAACCCGGAAATGACTCGACAGAAACATGTAGTAAAAACACCCTCCTAATAGAATTGGAAAAGGGACAGAAATCATTCAATCGTTGGAGCTGACTAATGAACAAATGATCGTTCCATACCTTAAACTTACTTCGAATAGAATTAAACCAAAAATCTTAATGTGAGGTAAAATTCTAATAGTAATAAACCAGGAGTACAAGAAATTACTGTGTGTGTAAGCAGCAATATATATATATATATATATATATATATATATATATATATATATATATATACATATAAAACAATAAATTAAAAACACGTAAATATGGCAATTCAAAACGAAATATTAATTAAAAATATATTATTGCAAGTAAGTATCCTTTTATTTATTTTATACCCGCAAGTTCTTTATAAGTCAGCGTTATCGGGTGATTAAATAAATTGATAATAATATAAGAAACAACCCTTAAAATTTATATTGCATGCTGTCAACATCTGGTCTGACAGCATTAGTTCAATTGAAATTTTTATCAATTATTTTAATTAATCTAATGCAGTCTCTGCAATTAAATTTAAATTTTCAATAAACTTTAAAAAAGCTTTAAACTCTGATATTCCTCACTTTAATCTCCTAACTCAGCGTCCTACAAAATAATATTAATTGTCTATGCATTTTTTACGCAATTTTCTTTTGCATATCACATAAGAAATTTTCCAATTTTAAAGTACTGAGGTAAGGGCTACTAAGCCTAATGTGTTATGGTATAACTTCTTAATTTGATTAAAAACAGCACCTTAATAATCTGTATCTCAAGTTAAAAATAAATACATTTTTCATAAAACTACCTTATTAGCTAAAGACTTTTGGATGTTCATAGGCTATTTATCCTTGATTATTGAATGATGTCTCAAATAACCTGGGATATTCGCTGCTGTTAACTATTGCTATAAAGAATGGTTTATTATGTTGCATGTTGCTATGATATGTTACAGTATATTTTTGCCCTCAAATGTGGAACGGTATTCTCTGGTGGCCCTCTACAAATCTATGGAACTTGATGTCCTCTGTCTTTTAACATTGTATTGCGCTATGTCAGCATTCTTCATATAAACATATACTTAGAGATTGAATATTATGAACGGTATCGTTTAAATTTCTTTCAATAAGTTCATATTTTATAGAATCAAACCGTATAGCATTATAGCATTATAAATATATTTCAAAATTAATTATGGAATTTAAATTACCTTGATTTAATGATAAACAATACTTATAAATCTACAAATTTCTGTCACGATAAAATACGTGTCAACAAATGCTATTTATTGATTTTCACTTTATTTTTAATTCCCCTTAGCTATACAATGCATTCTTTCACGAATTATTCCTAACTAAAAGTGTACTATATTCAGGGTTACTGAAACCTCGATCAGTACAGTTTTTTCTGAATATATTTGAATTGCTGCACCAAATTTTAGCTTGTCGTTTTTTTCTATATACAAGGATGTGTTTGTGTGTTTCACATGTTATTGTAAATACATTCCAAGCAACTTTCTTATCACTGTTGGAAGTGTCGGTTTCATGTCTATGTATTTGATTCTTTGTAATTTAACTTTTTCAATCCCTCCAGACACAAATTTGGAATACATATTAGTGTACCGTTCAATATTGAAAGTGCATCAGTGTTTTTCTAATTGAATGAAATATAGTTTATGTAATTGCTAGTTAAAGGAACCATTACTTAACTCGTGTAAAGAACTGAAAAATAAATTCTACAATAATAATTTTTACGGTTACGAGATAATCGGTCACAGGAGATAAACGGCTGCTTGTGTCAGACTGAGGTTATATCCTGGACAACAACAGACTCACTAAGCTCCTGGAGAAATTTATGGATGTTCTCCTGACGCCAGGATAAATTACTGCACCGTGTTTCATATCCCAGAGATTATAGGGTGCTCTATACTTGAATGGCTAATAATTTAATTTCGTAACGAGCACATATTTCAGGCTTAACTTCATGAATCTAGACCTTAACTATATATAAATAATTACTTTCGTCGTCTCGGTGGATCATCCCACTATTTTTGCACAATGAAGTGTACTAATATCTTAGTAAAATCCTCAGTTATCAAAATACTGTCTTTTTCTGTGTGTGTGTTTTTTTTATTGTGAATAAGTAGGCAGGTTGAAAAATCTACTTTCGTTTACAGTTATTTTCCTTGCCAGCCTTAGAGATAAAGTTAATTTTGCCTTTTTTGATAGTGATTGTACGTAATCAAATTGGTCACGGGACTGACCAACAAAAGTGACCACTAATTATAAAAGGCTGTGAATACATATCTTAAAAGGAAGTTTCCTGATTATAAATGGTATTTTTGTAATTTTAAAATAATGTGAGACACTAAATTTTATTATTTATATTAATTTTATACATATTTTGTAATAGGTTTTACATTTTATATACAACAATGATCACTGACTCTCAAATATTCAACTAATGAGTATTTATACATTTTTATTATTATCGTTTATATTAGTTTATAAAATTTCGTAATTTTCACAACAATCTTGGATTTCTGAAATAATTACTTCATTTCATTGCCATTATTTTCTAAAAATGAAAGTTTGTGTTTATAATAACTTAAATAAGATATAGAAATTCTGAAATAAAATCTTCCTAATCTTTTTTTATTTAATTATAGTAAATGTAAGGTAAGGCCTAGTTTAAATGAGTAAAGTGTATAATATTATAATCAACAGAAAGTCTCATTTCTTCCAGGATAAAATTAGACTACGGTTTTGTTAGCTAAAATGTTTTTCCTATCAATTTATTTTGAGTTCTTTCTTAAATCTTTTCGGGACGAAAGTAGTAGTGAACTGGAATTGGAATTAATATTAACCATGCTGAAATTCAATTTAGAATCTGATGAGCTTTTAATGCTGCTATTGAATGATACGGTAAGTTAACCAATTTTACGTTAGATTTAATTATAAACAGATTACTAGTCTTTAGATTTATTCAATCCAGTATTTTATGTAGTTTAGTCTTTTTGCAAAGATTTTTTGGGTTTGGAATTTTCCAATGTGTTAAAGTCAACATAGCTACTAATAGCAGAGTAGAGATTGATTTTTTAAATTTTATAGCTTTAAATTAGAGCTTAAAGTAACCTAACCTGAAAAATTCCAAGGAAAAGCTGTATATGCAGGGATAGATCCAAGCGATGCTATATTTCGGACATTTACGTCAATACTAATATGAGTAAACTGATTGAACCGTTAGAAAACAATTAATTGTAAAGTAATACTAGATTAGAGAAGCGTTTCGTTATTTTTCATACCATATATAATATTGTATGTCATTGTTGTTTAGATTTCCATTTTAATTTCTCCTAATAGATTTTCAATTACTCTCAACTTTTGTAATTTCAGATCAGATGATTATATAACGGTTTATTACGTTTCGGCAAAGCTGTTACTCTACTTTGAAAGAATATGTAAAACACACCTCCATAACCCACCAAAAGAAGTAGTTACTTCAAAAAAGATCAAAATACTGCTCATAAAATTATTTATAGAAATTAAAATCTTCCCCGTCTCATTTGGGGGGGGGGGGAGCTGGAAGGATTCCATCAAACGTCTGAATATTTAAGCGGGAAAACGTTCCTATAGCCTTCCTAAATTTTTTGATTTTTTTAATAGTTTTCACCATTTTAAATTTTTTCTTTCAGGCATTTTTATTCTAACCTCTCCTTCCGGTACTGGCAACAGCTTCAGAGAGTGAGTTTCAATATTAAAACTCTGAGGATAAACTACTTTATTGGTTGATATTTAGTGATATGATCAGTATGTTTGAGACCTTTTCTTAGTATTGTTATACTGTACACCAACGTAAGATATTAAACCATCAAGAGGCAAATAAACATTTCTTATACGTTTATGTGATGTCAAGTTTGGTAGATATAAATAAAAAATTAGAGAAATATTACACAGGGAATATCAAAGTTCTATAATCACCCCGAATTAGTCCGTATCTAATTATCAAAGTCATGAAGAAAAATCGACACTGGGTTACTGAAACCTCGATCAGTACAGTTTTTCTGAATATATATGAATTGCTGCACCAAATTTTAGCTCGTAGTTTTTTTCTATATACAAGGATGTATTTGTGTGTTTCACATGTTATTGTAAATACATTCCAAGCAACTTTCTTCTCACTGTTGGAAGTATCGGTTTCATGTCTATGTATTTGATTCTTTGTTATTTAACTTTTTCAATCCCTCCAGACACAAATTTGGAATACATATTAGTGTACCGTTCAATATAGAAAGTGCATCAGTTTGATAAAACCCTCAATAATAAGGTCAAGAGAGATCTCACGATATATTGGTTACTCGTGAATGTAGAAACAATATTGTTCCAGTATTACCAGAGAAACAATAGTTATCTAGTTTACATAATCAAAGTTGACAATTGTTGCGTTTTGAATATAACAGTATTACATTCCTGCTCTTTGTTTCTTACTGCGTACAAGTAAGCAACATTTCACAACAGCAAAATCAATTTCTGTTTCTGAATTAAAAATTAAATACTATTTTAATGTTTGGGTACATTCACTATCAATCGAAGTTATTTCAAAAGAACACGCCGTTTTAATCTCCACGAATAGAATTGCTATTCTTTCAACCCTTTAACAGTCTCCGGTTGAAAAATCAACCACCTAATTGGCATTTGTATGGGCAAGGAAATTTTATTACTTTTGCGGGAACAGTCTCCGGTTAAAAATTCAACCATTTACAATATGGTTCATAATTTGGTGACAGAGCATGCAGTTGTCGTTCTTGTTGTTTCCTGTAGCTTGGTAGGTTGTATGGAAGCTTAGTAATTTTGTTCAGCTTGCCTGTTCCTTCCTGTTTTCAGTTTTAATCTGAAGAGTGGCAAATGGTTGATTTATCAACCAGAGACCTTTCCAGCTCGTGAACCAAGCAGCAGTTGGTGTGATAGCGAGTTAATATCAAATTTATCTCCTGACAGGTAAATATGAAGTTCTTTGTAATAACTAAATTTTATTTACAATGTTTTAGGCATTTGATTTATCAGTCATTTATCGTTGTCACCGTCACTTGAAATTATTTAACTACAATTTTGTCTTTGCTTCTACACTTAACCTAAAAATAATGACATTGGAAAATATTTATAAAAAAATATATACAGGGTGATTCATAAAAGGAGTGAAATATTTCAGGACTTGATACAGGTCATCAAAAAAAGGAAAAAACTTCATTGCACATGGGTCCGGAAACGTACCGTTTACTGTCTGTCTGTCTGTTTGTGTTTTTTGGGAAAAAAATTACTACTCAAAAACCACTTAAGATACAGAATTCAAACTTAACAGTTATGTTAACCTAGTGTTGATCCTTTTTAGTGAAAAAAAATAAAAGAAAATATCTCATTGCATTTCAAAATGGCGGCCGTTCAAAATTTTCAAATTGTATTAGCTTTGAAACGGTTACTTCAACAACAAATTCACCAGGATAACCTTTTTTTTAGCGTATTTTATTACCAATTCAACAATTTTTGTTTCAAAAAGATTGAATAACAAATAACTGAGTTACAGCACCAAACGTAAAAACAGGTTAAATCCATGCATTGCAAGTACATACAACAATGTAGTGGATGTTTACGAATAAACTTTTTAAGGTTCTTTATTAAAATAGTGAACAATATTATAACCTGAAATTTAATATTTATATTTTTTAAATTTCTTTTAAGTTAAATTTAAAAAAGTTCTTAACCAATTGTGAATCCTGGTTTTTAAATCTTAAAAAAAATGTTAATAGGGCTACGTTATGGTTGGGTATAGGGTTTTCTTACATGGCAATTGTGTGAAACAGCGTAATTAATTCAATGTGTTTGAAAAATTTTATTGAACATGATATTTTTTATTAAGAAATCAATGATTACATTACTGTAAAACTTTTATAATTGTTGCTCAAAGTGGCGTCCTTGTAACTCGTTGCAGATTCTGAAGCGTCATAAGCACGATTCTCTCACCCCTTCAAAAGGATTACTGTCTTGAATAACTGCAGCAGCCTCAATAACTCTAGCTACTAGATCCATTTCATTCTGTATGGGAGTGGTATACACTAATTGCTTCATGTGTCCCCACAAGTAAAAATCAATGGGTGTGAGGTCAGGTGACCGTGGAGGCCAAGGGACGGGACCTCCAAGTCCAATCCAACGATCTCCATACACTTCATTCAAATGTTGTCTAGCAATCAGGGAAAATTGGGCCGGTGCTCCATCATGTTGGAACCACATTCTTTGTCTAGTTTCAATAGGAACATGTTCCAACAGCTCAGGTAAGATTTCCCTCAAAAAAACTTCATAAGTAGGTCCGTTCAGTCTGTTTGGTATAATGTGTGGCCCAATCAAATATCCGTCTACTATTCCAGCCCAGATATTGACAGGAAATTTGTGCTGAAACTTACGTTGCACAATTTCATGAGGTTTCTCTTCAGCCCATAAATGGCTGTTTCGGCTATTAAATATGCCATCTCGAGTAAATGACGCTTCGTCAGTAAAGAGAACATACCTTAAAAAATCGGGTTCATCAACTAATTTGTGAAGGAACCAACGAGAGCAGTCTACCCTGAGAGGAAAATCTGCAGGTTCTAAGGCTTGTACTTTCTGATGTCTGTAAGGGCACAAACGTTCTTCATTTAACACTTTCCACACAGAACTTTTGCATACATCCAAATTATGAGCAATAGCGCAAACACTGGTGGACGGGTTTTCTTCTACGAATAATAAAACCTCTTCTTCAAAATCAACAGTCCGTACGGATTTTACCCGTTCTACAACATTATTTTTCAAATGTCCAGTTTCCCTAAGACGAATATGAACGGCACTGAAGACGCTATGAACTGGGTGCAGCCTATCTGGAAAGCGCTCTCTGTACAATCTGCTAGCTAATCTGGCATTGCCTCCAGCAAGTCCGTACACAAAGTGAATATCAGCATACTCTTCAAAAGTTCATATCGTACAAGAAACAAAGTAATAAAAGAAATTTAAATTAACAGGAAAAACTAACAGGAATTACAAAGAAGAACAGAACATTCAAACAGTGACAATCACGTTCAAAACATAGATTTGCTCAACAATGTCTTGATAGTTTGTTTATTAGTTTTTCTTCATTTAAAACACCTGATTTGGTTGCTGATTGTTGGTCAGCTGTTTTCGTGTAATATTATGCTATTGTTTTTTTAAGAGCATTGTGAATAGTTTGTTTCTTTTTTATTTGTGTGTGTGTAACACATTGATTACTGTAAATGGAACAAAAATGATAGTAATATTTTTTTTAGGTTATAATAATTGTTCAGTATTTTAATAAAGAACCTTAAAAAGTTTATTCATAAAAATCCACTACATTGTTGTATGTACTTTCAATGCATGGATTTAACCTGTTTTTACGTTTGGTGCTTTAACTCAGTTATTTGTTATTCAATCTTTTTGAAACAAAAATTGTTGAATTGGTAATAAAATACGCTAAAAAAAGTTATCCTGGTGAATTTGTTGTCAAAGTAACCGTTTCAAAGCTAATACAATTTTAAAATTTTGAACGGCCGCCATTTTGAAATGCAAAGAGATATTTTCTTTTATTTTTTTCACTGAAAAGGACCAACACTAGGTTAACATAACTGTTAAGTTTGAATTCTGTATCTTAAGTGGTTTTTGAGTAGTAATTTTTTCCCCAAAAAACACAGACAGACAGACAGTAAACGGTACGTTTCCGGACCCATGTGCAATGGAGTTTTTTCCTTGTTTTGATGACCTGTATCAAGTTCTGAAATATTGCACACCTTTTATGAATCACCCTGTATAGTCCTCAGAGTTTTACATACATTAGTATAACACTTTAAAATTATGACAAAAGATAAATTAGGGCGTTTTAAGATATAAATAATCAGTGCAGGCAAGATATTAGGCCAAAAGTACAATAATATGGTATTTACATGATAGCAAAATTTTACAAACTGTTATAATTTTCCACCTTACATATTTTTTCTGTTTGGAAACGTATTTTATGCTAATAGCTACCAAAACAAATAGACCTATGAAATAGTAGATATTTCTGTAACAAATAAAATTATTTTGTCTAAAAAATGAATAATTTATAGAATACTTCACTGTTGGCTGACTTTATAAAATGTACCGGGATAAATTGCTATAGCTATATAAAATTTTTGTTTTTATTGCAGAATGGATTCTGAATCGGATGGAGAAACTAAAACCAAGAAAAAAAAATGGAGAACTACACTGCCAAAGACTTTGAATCACTCCGACACCTTATATGTTTTAAAGGTGTAAATATGTACCACTGACAAGATTTTGTATCACAATATTGTGCAATTTTCAATTCTGTATAAATAAAAGGCAGTTTTTTATGTTTTGCTAAATCTATTGTTTTAATTTTTCCTTCAATTTCATAAGTTTCTAAGTGGTTAATTTTTAAACCGGCAAACACATACGTAGTTCATTTTGCGGGAACGCTCTCCGGTTGAAAATTCAACCGCCCTCTAAAAAATTAAATAAACATAAAAAAAATTATTTAGTGATCTGTAATGTCTAGTGTTAGCATTTACAATGAAACAAACTCGTTAAAAAATTAAAACATGGTAAAAAAGTGGTTGGTCATTTCATGATTTTCAGGGTGGTTGAATTTTTTGACCGGAGAGCTTTCCCGCAAAATGGCAAAAATATTGTTTGCCCTATAAAGGGTGAAGCGTCAACAGGGAAGGTCTTTTTTACATTTCTTGATTCTTCAGTAGTTAAGCTAGACTAATTAGTAGTAAACCGTAGTAGTAAAGTAGTTTCATAATAACTGGGTTCAGTAAAATAGAGTTTGAATAAATATAATAAAAGTCTTTCCCATCATACGCATATACATAAAGTAGCTCACAATGTTTTTTTCACAAGTCCCGGTAATACGCAAAATGTTAAGTTGGTCGAAAAGTTTAACAGCCTGGAAGTTTGGAGTTAATTTTGCGTAAAACAGAAGGAGTCTTATTAAAAGTCCGGTATACAAGTAGACACTAATAGATTACAGGGAGAATTGTTGAAGTTTTTTCTTCCTTTGTTTTTTACTTTATACAATTAAAGAAAAAAGTAAGTCCTAATTAAATATGTTCTTATTGTAAGCAGTGCTTCACTGGCTTATTAGACGTTAATTACTGTTAACGACATTTGACATATTAATAACTGTAATAAATTTACGTTTCGTATTTCAGTGCCAAAGCAGTGGTGTTTCAGATAAAATAAAGAAAATATCAATATTTTTTATATCAATACTATTAATTTGCTACCTTTTTAGTTTAATTTGTATGGGAAGTACACCGTAATACAAAATATAAAAACGTCATTAGCTAAATATTCTTAATTATTCACACATAGTTACAAAAATATAGTTTTGTAACAATAGATGCAGATTTGCTAGGTTAGCTATAATGGTTAATTTATCAATAATTTATATTGCCAAACAAGTAATATATTCCATTATTTTCCGTTTTTGTTGCCTCCGATTTTCGTTGCTTTAAAAATGTATTTGAATTGTGTGTACGTTTTTAGGCTATTCATTAAATTTGCCTTCAGAATTTCATCGATAATGTAAAATAATATTCGTAAATAAATCAACCTCTAGCTCAAGGAAAGCACCGTTATTGGATTACATTTTTATTTATTGTACAGCAACATGTACTGAAAGAAATTGGAAAAATGATTATAACAGAATGGAAAGAGGTATATGAAAGACACATACCTACTATACTGACATCTTTATTCCCACCCCAAACTCCTTAACATGAGATGGGTGCATGTATCCAACAGTCTTAAAATCTCTGGTCATCAATGGAAAACTGTTGATATCGCAGTTAGTTTTCCCTAGAAATCTCACATTCAGAACCTTTATTAATTTCAGCGCTCTAAATTGTAAAAGTATTATCTTAACTGGTCGTACACAACAACATTTTAACCATGATAATACTTGTAACCGATATTGGGACTTTGCCAACACGGCAGGGAAATCACTACAATTAGGAATACTTGACCTTTGCGAGCAATATCGAGTTTACTGTCTTTCATAAGAGGGTCAGACAACGATCATCTTACAAATCCACAGTATAGCCAGCATATCGTGAAGCCACAATCCAATCGGTATTTTATGAAAACAATCAAACCAGCATCGTATAAAGCCACAGTCCAGCCAGCATCGTATGGACCCACAGTCCAACCAGCATTTCATGAAACCATAGTCAACCTATCATCGTATAAAGCCTCAGCCCAACCAGCATCGTATCGACCGACAGTCAAACCAGCATGTCATGAGACAATTATCAACCTAACATCGTATAAAGCCACAAATACTCCACTAGCATTGTATGGACCGACAGTCAAACCAGCGTGATATAATACCGTAATTTAATTAGCACCGTATAAAGCCACAGTCCAACTAGAATAGTATGAATCCATAGTCCGATTAGCATCGTATAAAGCTATAGTCAAATCATCATGTTATGAGACAATACTTCAATTAGCATCGTATAAATTCACAGTCCATTAAGTGCATGTAAACCCTTAATCCAGAGCTCAGATTGTATAGAAATATAGTATAGCCAAAATCGTACGGAACTACAGAACAGTACATTATGAACATTTAATTGATAGAAAGATTTAACAGATAGATGGATAATTGTATTTAGTCTACCCTTCTTACCCTAGCCGTTTTTACTCTTGGTTGATTTTTGTACGTAGCTTCTAGCACGATCATCCCATCGTTTAGTATTGTTCTGTCAAGTACGCTTGTTATTTCTTGATATTACTAACTCTAATATCAAATAATATCACTGAATAAGCTTCGGTTTCAAAGCTTAGCCCAACATGATTAACTGCTCATTCTTGAATCCTTTCATTTTAAACTAGAGTGCTCAATGCTCTTACTGGAAGTGGTTTCCACACAGTACTGAAATAATTTGTTAAACTAGGATACTAAGATAATAAGATTATTATCACCAACACCAAAACAGCTCGAAAGAATCTATGTCTGTGAAATCATGATATGCTATTAAGTCTTCAAAGTGGTTCCAACGTTTGTTGCCTGGATGTAAAACTAAAAAATTATTTGAACGGTTTATATACGTCAGCAAAGAGAGTTTTATATGAATAAACACCAAAAACCTAAGAATACATTACATTATCAACGTATTGAAGAACTTCTACTTTTTTGTTATTTAAACTAAAATAAACTTTTAAGAATTATAGAAGTATGATTTAATGAAAAAAAAAAAAAAAATATGAGTTGGCAGTATTCCAAATATAACGGAATTTAAACCGTAATAAGTAATTATGCAAAGGTCGTCATACAAAACTGTGTTGAAAGTTTGTGATTAAAAAAATATATATACAATATATATCTTCCTTTAAAATTACTAATCAATTGCCTAATTTAATTTTAAGATTTTATAGCTGTAAAAGATTTTAGTAAGTCCATTATCAGAAATGTTTGAATACATCTAAAAAAACATAAACTCATCTACGACGTTAAAAATTAATTTTTTATATTTTAAATACTTTTGATGCAGTCAAAAGGAAACTAATAGTTTGGCAAAATTAGTGAAGAGTAAAACTTTGTTAGGTTTGTTTGCAGTTATGATGGTAACATTTAAAAAATTTCAGATAAGTATTTTCAAGGGCAAGTAAAGATAGTCAAAATATTTCAATATTAGGAAGAGCCATTCATTAACAAACCTTGACTTCATAAATCACCCAACCACAAATCCACCTAGCTTTAAAAAAATCTAATTCACACAGCCCACTTGTGCTATAAAAGTACGCCTTTCTCCAGGCCGCTATGTTGTGTTCAAACGGAGTATATTCGTGCTAAGTGAGTTGTATTGTATCTGTCCTGTCATAGTTTATATCAAAATAGGTGTGCAATGTCACAAAGATATATCACCTCAAATCGGAGATTCGACTGCTAGATCGGAATTCACAATTTACGTACGCTTTCAAGTTCAGTATGAAACAAGTATAATTTATACAAGCATTTTATTAGATTCATTTTTACTGTAGTCTTAATTTCATAAATTATTTGGATTTTATTTTGGAATGTAATTAGTGAGTTACTGAATAAATTGGTGGTTCATAACTAATTGCGCTCGTAAATTACCGTTAATAGATTTCAAACTAATACATGAAGCTTGGTACTTTGGTAAAATGATCATAGTTATTTGGGTCGATATTTGGAATTGATTAGTAAATGATAATTGACTATGTCTAATCTGGGTCGTTTCCTATATGGGTAGTTCCTAGTAGATAGTATAATTTAGATCATCATTATTGAAAACACTAAGCTTTCATATGTTTCCGTTGCATATTTGTGAGAAGCAATTGCAATACCAGGTGCTCACAATCTTCTTTGTTGTTAAAATAAACAAAACAAGCCATTGGAATTCAGATAAAGCTCTTTAAGTGTGCTCTCCTATTCAAAGAACCACAAATTCAGTAGACAAAGTAAATGGTATTATTAATCTACTGGATTGTTATTCCCTTTATATATTTATAATTAAAACAAAAACAAAGTATGAAATACCAACACCTATTGTTTCTGTTCTAAGTAATATTGAATGTATTTAAAAGACGTTTCACACAGATTTTCAATACAATGTGAATTATAAAAAAGTATATCCTCTTAAATAAATTAAATATTACTTTTATCATGCCTTCTTAAAAGTTTATATTTTATCAATTTTATTTCTGTACGAGGAATATTCTGGCTAATATTTGGTAGTCAATTATTTTCCAAATAATGTTTTTCTTCTTTCATAACTGACTGAATATTAATTCCAAGTAAAATAATAGATACAACAACCACATTAAAAAGAGCCTTATTGTAATCAATCAAATACAACACTCACAGCCATACTCAAAATAGCATCTTTACAAATAATCAATGTGCAGTCGAAATAGGCAAAGGCATGTTTACATCCGTCACAGAATTTAGTCAAAATAACCGTAATCAAAATAGCAACATTCAGAACAGCAATATTTAAAACTCTATAGACAAAATGTACAAATTGAAATCAGCTACAGTCCTAAATATCAACAAATATAACAATCATATCCTAAAGAGTCACAGTAAAAACAGCAATATCCGGAACAGAAATAGTCAAAACTCTGCATAAAAACGCACTCATTCAGACAAAATACCCATGTTCAAATCAGCGACACAACAGTCGTAGTCAAAACAGTTAAAGTAACAAAAGGCTACAATCAAAATAGACTACAATATTCTCATATTTTCTGTCACTTGATTTAAAAAATCCCATAAAGATTACACAGATTTTTGATTACATACAGTTTAATATCAAACTCAGTACTACGTGCTTGTAATAATACACATGATTAAGTATTATTTGTATAACAGTTTTTCGTACTTTTCAGTTTTAATGTGGTCATGTCAATGAATTTTAGTACAGACGATTGAGTAATATTTAGTGTATTCTTTAACACTGGAGTGAGAGCTTACAGGTACTGTGAAAAACTAAATTTTAAAATTTCTTACTCAAAAGTTTTCAACTGGTACTAAAATAATGTAATAATAAATAATAAATAGGATAATTCTGTGTGTACCTAAAGACATTTTAAAATTTGTATCACTATGTTATCCTGAGTGAATTAAATATTTTGTCTTACCTAATGCTTCTTTCATTTCACGTCTCTGGTTATAACGGTTTTCGAAAAGAACCTCTCCTAGCTTTTATGACGAGAAGTCAGTTTAGTTATTAAATTCTCTACTATTTTATTTTCCAAATTTGATAAATTCATTTCGTGTTACCCCTAAGCAAATCACTCACGGTACGTGCGTATTATTATGATAACATCGGTTAATAATGATAGTTTGCTATAATTAAGAGATGGCACTAAGGGAAAGACGGTTTGATAGTGCCTTTTATTGGAGACGTCTTGACAGGTTATGAAAAGTTAGCGACGTAAAGTGGGAGTGCTTCGCATGAAATGGGAAAGTTTCTAATTTACCAATGCGCTCGTCTTGTCTTTCAACATATTAAAGAAGAATTTTACTGTGCATCTTTCAGTTACGTTTATAAATATATTCCAATTACTCAAGAAAGGTTTAATAACGTCCAAGTACTTTGAGAGAGCTGTTACTTTTGAAATACATTCTTAAAACCTGTAATAATTCCGTATAAATTCAACCCAACTATAAATATTTTTATTTATTCCATGTTCCGCTTTATAATTCAATCCAGGATTGTAAGGTAAAGTTAAATGTTTTTTGCTTATTGGCTACGCTTTAGCGAAGCCTTAATGAGATTATTGAAATAAAATCATTTGTGTACGTCTATACGCATGATACTCGCAAACTAACTGACATATAGACTTGAAATTGATCATGAAGATTGATTTCCATAAGAATAGTACTGACTTCGATAATGGTGCATGTCACTAGATTGGGTTTAGCTAATCGTTAGTGAATATTTGTACACTGGTCCTACGGGTCACCATGGTGGCAACAAGGTAAAAGCTGAATAAATAAATTTGTAAGCAAATTCAATAAGAGCGCTTAGCAACACACTGTTTTTATGTATAAAGCAGCTATAAAGTTCTTCAGGAACACTTTACAGTTCACAGATTACACTTTTATAGAAAAGCCCTTGGGTTAAAGTTAATTGCTAGCGGTGATGAGTTAATTTGAAAAGATGATAGGTTGTTGGACATTTAATATCGCAACATAAACACGATGTTTCGATGGCTGGTATCCCGTATCTCCTATCTTTTCAGGTTTTAATCTTAAAATATTAGTTTTTGCAAAACAAATCGCAAATTGTTTTCTCTGGTGCGTTAAGCGTGTATTTTTATAGACGTATGTATTTGGGTGGTCTTTATTATGTAGTCGTGTTTTTTTACTGACTGGTTAATAGTGGTTTTTATAAATTGATGTCTTTGCCTTCTACAAAAATGTTGGTAACAATACTGCAGAATTATATATATTCCATTTTGTATAATAATACAATAATATTTATATTATTATTATATATATAATAATAATAACTGATCACGTAGCCCAACTTACCTTAACTAGCGTAATGATAGGATTACGCCATGAAAGTGGCTTGCCTAAGTTAATAATCTTATATCAATTTCAGCTGAGAGCAGTCTCCGATGGAAACAATAGTCTACTAATACCTTATAAATGTCGCCTAAACTCCTGGTGGATACTGATTTGGAATATCTACTTTCAAACCTCAGCTCGATTTTATTACTCCAAGTAGAGAACAGTTGAGCTCAGATCAACTACAAGTTGTTCGTTATGTGATTATCTCCAATCAACAGCTCTTTGAGCGATGGATCAAAGTGAATAGAGCATTTCAATCCAATAGTAACAGAGACATTCGATGATCTAATTGCATTCAGTTATTAGGTTCACAAATCTGTTTTGATGTCATATTAATGTTTAAAAATTTGTTTTCCTTTTAGTTCAAAAACTTGGACAACTGATTGATTAATTATTAAAAGTAAGAAAACAAAGTTTATTTATTAAACTCAAAACATTGACCACTTGACATTTTGGGGATTTACATCCATCCTCTTCGTCAGGTAGTGATAAAATTAGTTCATGGAAAAAGAAAATAAAAAATAAGAGATAGAAACGGTAAAAACATACCCAAAACCCGCATCGAGTACCCGCAGACAGTATAAATGAACCCAGGCCTTGTCACTCCACAGAATGCAAGTCTATGTGTCAGGTGACACGTCCTAAATCTAAGAAGTACCAAAATTAATTTTTTTGTTATTATCCCTCTTTTACCTGTGCTGGTGTGACTTTTAATTGTTAATCTTGAATTTTTTGTCCTTACGAATTATACCCTGTGTGGTAATAACGCATGGAATAATGTTCTCCTGTCTGGACTATAAACTGTTTTCGATTATGTACAGAGGCCCTTTTTCTTCACATTTCTTTTTTTTGATATTCTTTTCTTTCATTTTACCAGGAAACTAATTGTATCATCACCATGTCGAAAAGGATGGATTTTGAAATCCTTGAAAACTTTCTTTGTGCTCTACATTTTTTTGTAACATATAATCGATGGGAAATGTCCCGAAAAACCCTAGAGGGGATTCCCTACTGGAAAAATTACCAATTTTGAAAAAACAATCAAAATTATCTTTCATATTTTTATTTTTGAATTTCTATGGCTTATTAAGAAACTATAAAACATAAAATTTACTATAATATAAACTTTTTTATACACTGTGAAAAAAAAATATTTGAAAGAGGAAGCATGCCACACCTGATTTTTACAAGGCTAATTATGTCGTGTGATTAATTTAATATACATTTTTTAGTGATAATATAGTAAATATAGCCTTTCTCTTTCCTGTTATTGGTTTTACTTAGGCCCTACATATGTTCTTAAATATACAATTATAAACCATCTTCCAACCGATTACGAGTACCAGTATGGTAAGTTACTCTTCATCTATAGCTACTAAATAGCTTGTGTAAACTTCAAAACGCTTATTCCCAAACAGATTAAAAATTTTTATATTTTTCAAACAAAAGTTCTTATAAACTTTTAACTATTAAAGCTAAAGCAGTGAAACGTTTAAGTACTTATTATTTATAGTGTATAATGTTGTGCATGGATATTTTTATACTGTTAAACAAAAAATATGTTTTAAAATGTTTTTAAAGCTATACATTTAAACTATTTGAGAAATAAATTTCAGTACGTAGCAAAAACTTAGTACTTGTCAAGTTCTTCAAAACGAGATGAAAAACAATAATATTGGTTCCTTAGTTACAATGTTATTAGACATTCAAAATCCCATGTATTAAAGATATATATATTATATATATCTTTAAAACATGTTATTAAAGAAAATTCACGAGGTTTCAGAAGGGAATTCACTAATGGTTTCAAGGCTACCCTGGTCATTGAAAAAATGTTTAAAAGATAAGTTTTTGTTTTAATACAAAATAATATTGAAATTATTTGCAGTTTATATCGACAAAATTCAGCTCTCAGGATGAGTTTACTTAGGTTGTGAAAATGCTGGCCCTCACACTCGAGTATTCTTGCACACAGAGAGAATTACAGGCTTTGTAGTCACTAAATTTGTTCGTATGAATTTTTATTGTTTATTTTTTTATTTTTATTTGAGAATTTATTGTGTGATATATCTGATGTTGCAATATTCAGTTATTGTAATTTTGTAGTTTTTATTAATTATTTGCATTGCTTGCGCTCATCCTTGTATATCATTTTGTTGCTATTCTCTACGTATTTTTAAAATTCTATCACCTTCTGTCATAGTTGTTTGGATGGATTATTTTAACTTACAGTAAATCATCTCGTCCGTAGTTCTTGATACCCTATTTTGCAATTCTCTTTCCTCTTCGCACACTTTTATATGAACATGTAATATAATGTGTTTTTCCTTTGAAATACAGAAGTTATGGCTGGGATAAGAGTTGGTCTAAGCAAGGGACTTGATTATGGATAAAAAATTTAATAACATAAAAATTTTTTACAAAGTATATTGTCCTTCCATGATAGCAAGATATTTAGTTAACACCTCACTAATAAAATTGTTTTTGATATCACTGTTGCATTACACCCATCTTGAATGGGTTTTAACATTATTCTTTAGTGCTGCTACCGATTATATGTTATAGACATAACTTTTTTATCTTAGTTATTTCCATTAGAAATTCCACCCTACAAATATTTCCCGAATCCTTTAACAAGCTTTAAATTATAATCTGGAAGTATTTTAAAATTCTACAATTTTCGAAAGTCATTGAAAACTCACTCACAGAATTTATATAATTTACTTTTTGATTACACAAACGTTTTGAGTTTTCATTTTTGAGTTTCTCAAGATAATAATTTATAATTTAAACTAAATAAAACATATTTTTAATTATTTCAGCAGTTGAAACTGTAAGCGATTATATACAAATCTTTAATCTAAAAAACCGGCAGTTCTAGTTGACCATCAGAATCTTCATGAAAATATATTCCTTTCCATTTCTCCCGAAACTTAATAATTAATTTTTTTAAATCTTAAAAGTTAATTAATGAATTTGTAAATTATAGCTATTGGAGCATAGATATTTAAAATGAAAACAATCACAAACTCCAAAGCGTAGATGATTATGCTCTAGGTTAGATGCAGGTTAGAGTTATAAATTGAAAATTCCTGCCTAGAACCCTTGTGTATCGAATTTCAGTACGCTATTCATGTCAGCACAACATTGAAAGCTTCGGTTGCAAAACTTTTATAAGGCCCCAAGGAAAAATACATATAATCTTTGTCTTGATTCAACATTAAAGTGTTTGCAAAACCGTCATTAAACAATTAGGAGCGTAAATTTAGTTTGTAACCTACCACTGAAACGTTTCCATTAAACTTCTCGTTTCTCATTTTTGTACATGTTATTGTTTTTATAAGGTTTAAAAAGATATTTAAATATGTCACTATAGGTCACTAAAGTCTTTCCAATACAACATAATTAATATTACTGTTTTTAAAATTCAATATTTTAAAATGATTGGTAATTTATAGCAAGTTGTCTTAAGTTAAAGACACATTTGCACTGAAGTGTATATTTATAAGTTAGCATACTTGAGATTGTAGTCAAATTGTGTTTTATATCATTAATATATACGATAATTTTGTTATTCACCTCATAAGTTGTACGCTCTTAGCGGCCATGGAGAGAGAATTATGAAATAGATTTCTCCTACTGAAGTCCCAACACACGCGCGCGCGCACACACTACACACACACACACGACACACACACACACACAGTCACACACACACACACACACACACACACATTTAGACTAAAAAATCATGAATATCGCAGAATATTTTTCGGACATTTGGTAACATTCATTCAATGCAAGAACTTCTGCAGCACCACTTTTTATATTTTCCTGTCTCTGATCCTGTTATATCCTGATCCCTTCCATCTTGAAAAATATTCTAAACTTATCTTCCCCAAAAACAAAATTAAATTGACCCCCCCCCCACCCCCCCCCCCCCCCACCCCCCCCCCCCCCCACCCCCCCCCCCCCCCACCCCCCCCCCCCCCCACCCCCCCCCCCCCCCACCCCCCCCCAAACATAAAAAACTTATAAAACCAATGTTTTACATTAAAATGTCTTCAGACCACAACGACGAAGTCTTTGTTGTTCCGTCCTTTATGTTGAGACATGTTTAACTGAGGAAGTATCTCCAATAATCACCTTACACCTTTGTGGTTGGAGGTTTATTATTGCTTCATAGAACGAGCTGTAACCTACAAACATGATTATTTTAGAAAGTAAATCATTATGTCTATTTATATTTATTAAAATTAAAAACTTTAAATTCCTTTTTATTTGAAGATAAAAAGTTACATCTTGAATAAAATGAAGCTGTGTTAGTAGTAGTACGACAATGTAATAAAGAATAAAAGTTTATTTATTGTCTTGGTGCGCTTCTTGCCGACGCAGTGATATTACTTCACTGCGTAATACATGCAAGTATGTATAATATGATTGTTTAAGTGTGTCAATATACCTAGTGAAATGAGATACTCGTATTCAGTTGAAACTTTGCATGCAACTTCAATCAAGGCTGATAGGCGAAACATGGTATTGGGTAAGATTTTCTTCGTTACAAATTTTCAATGATTTTTACATATTTGTAAACATACATTTAAGAATTAATTAATATTTTTAACGCAACCACCTGGAAATTTAAAATAAATAAAAATGAACCGATTATATCATCATTTTCATTTCAGAAATTTTGAATGGACGAACACGTGCTTATTACGAATAATGCCTTCTTTTTATTTGAAAATTTATGAACACTATAACAAAGGAAATTTTGAAAATGTAAGACGTTCGATTTACAGTTACTAATATTTTAGTGGACACATATATAAAAAGTTATTTCTTAATATGGCATAAGGCACTTCGATATCTCATATTTTCATTACTAAGGGAAACACAAAAGCATGTTCAATTATTTTTAATATCACAAAAAGTAAAATATACACCGTAATAAAATTAAAATTAACCGCTATACCGAATAGGAAGGGCAGTTTAAAAAAAAGTTTAAACCCAAATTTATTTGTCTAAAACAAGGAAAGAATCCCAATTAATGTATTTTATCAGATTTGTAGTTCTAAGATTGCAACGGTTGCCATTGAAAAATACACCATGTTTAATACGTCACCTTAGGAGAAGTTATAATTAGGATGTTTAATTATTAAAATATTTCCCTCACTATTTAAATATCTTTAATTACATCTTAAACCAGTACTAAACAAATAGTTAATGGCCGAATTTTTCTAAGGAGATACAGTTGAGTATCTAAGCGCTGTGGAACAAATATTTACAAACAAAGAAAAGAATACTTTGCCTGCATGTCCCAATAGTTGGCTTATACATTATATAAAAAATTGAGTGTTGACACAGAAACTCAGCTAAACAAAGCTTCATAATATTTGACCATTGTATCAGATTATACGTGCATTAAAATGTTTGATAAAATCGGACCTACCATTTTCAACCACATTTTTGATATTTATCAGTTTGCAACATGTTGATTGTCTTATCATTG
This sequence comes from Homalodisca vitripennis, assembly GCF_021130785.1. Lineage (NCBI taxonomy): Eukaryota > Metazoa > Arthropoda > Insecta > Hemiptera > Cicadellidae > Homalodisca > Homalodisca vitripennis. The sequence continues at coordinate 36,760,053 of NC_060214.1, forward strand.
ACAATACCACTTGAAAACGTAAAGTAAGCAGCGTTTTAAAAGAAAATAGTTTTTTATTCATACAAGGAATGTTTCAAGTAACGAAGAGTTAATAACACATTTTGGCTGAAAGCGGACGTTTGTTATATAGCAGAAAAATTCCTCGGTGCTTGTAAAGTATACGAGTTGAGATTGTCAATGATAAATCTATGCGGATAAATGTAAAAACTCTAATATCAAGAGTTACAAAACTAAAATTCAAACCCTAACTTTAAATAACTGTGTTATCTCGGTATTTGATATTTGAGTTCTACACTTAACAGACGTACCTATATTTTTATGAAAAAGAATGGTAGATATAGTTATGGATACTTAAAATGGAGTTTCTTTATTAAAAATGTTATATTGAACTTCATGCGCGTATACTGATAATTAACGATTTCTAGTTTCATCACGGCTCCAAGAGTGTCGGCATTTTAATAACAGAAGAACATCAACCACACTGGAAACAATAGTCCTATTGTTCTTGACCTTTTGTTGGGAGACAAAAGCTTCGATTCGATGAAAGCTCTTAGTGTTGAGTGGCTGTTAATTGAGAAAAAACAAAATACTCTGTTTTGTTTAAAGAAAGGTTATTACCTGATGCCCATTGTTTCTATTTGTTGAATTTTAAACTAAAATTGTAGTTCAATGGAGTATTTAACAACCTAAACAAAAGATTTGTAGCACACTGACGGACAGAGTACTGTTAACAGAGTTATCAGCTGAGCGGTGAGTTATTCTTTGCGTAACTTCATTCCTTTAGGTTGACGTTTCAAAAATATAAAGCGTACTCTTCCATTAGGCGAACGGTTAGGCCTACTGATTTGGGTTTGTTCTGGTAAGACTTTATTTAGTGTTATGTAATTCAATAATTACGAGTTGCTATGACTTACTAAAACGCTAATAGTTTACTGAGTTTTCATCCCCTGTTTAATGGCACCTTTATACTGAAATGTCGTAAGCGATTTTAGTATTTGACTGTTCGAGGTATATCTTAGACTATAATTTGTAGTAATTTAGCTACCCGAGGGCGATTGCGAATGGATTAGTCTATAAAGAAGTTAATTTATGTTAAGTTAAATAGAAAGTATTTATCAAAATGGGAAAATATATCACTATCTGTATACTTACTGGGATTATGGTGGAGTGATCATCTAATCCGGCTACTTGTAGTTCATAATGAGTGCGTGGTTTGCACCCAGGATGTGTTGTTAAATAACATGTGTAAAAATTGTCCTGATTAATTCTTGGGTAGTGGACGAGGATTTGTATTGGTGTTAAAAGCTCTTAGCTTTGTATATATAACAAAGTTCTGAACCTGATCTTTGATCTTGACATGGGACTATATACCGGTCGTCTTCTCCACAATAAAGTAGAATTTTAACAGTTTCCCATTGATTATTTGCTGCTAATTATGGAGAAGTGACATTTAATTACACTGCCATTACTCGTCATATCCATCGTTCTTACGGGCATTCGTCATAAAATACACTCACTTAGGCATGAATGTGTTGTTTATTTATTAATATTTGCTTTTGAAAAAGCTATTACAAGGATAGTTTCCAAATGCTTGAAAAAAAATAATCCTAATCATCCCCATAGCGTGTTTTTAATCCAAAGCATCATAAAAACTGTTTGTATATATTTTTTTTAATATATAATAATGATGCTCTTGTAAGTCTAGAGTCTATTGGACTAAATGTTCTCAGACACCGTTAGAGAGAAAGAGTGTTAAACAAAGCTACGGTATAATATTCAGACAGTGATAGATTATCCAAATGCAAGCTCAGAGAAATCATAGACATATGTGATAGATGATTTAGTATATCTTCACTAATTACTGACAAGTAAATGACGAATTCCGACGTTCGTAAATGATGAATAGCTTAAGGAAACACATCTTACATCATTACAATGGATAACACGGATGCTCCGAATACCAATTACTGTAGTGATCAGTTAAATCTGATCTGAGTAGTTACTAATTAATTGTGTCACAACCTGCAGTTTATACATTTTTCCCACCAGAACTTATTAACAAAAAAACCTCCTATTTACACATTCGCTTATTCGCTGAGCTGTCAACTATGCCTATCACTCGAGGGGATGGTCAATTTTAATTTGTATCTGCATATCGTCACAATATCTCGATAAATAATTTAAACATTAACATTGAAAATTTGCATTATGGCGTTTGGGTGGGTTTTTTATATATAGATATCATTGATTTTTATTGTGGTAAATGGCACACAGTGAGATTTGGTTGAGCGCTAGCGATCCATTGTTTACATCGGGTAAAACTAGAAAATTCCTGAATAAATAAATTTATAGACATAGTGCAATCGTACGAACTGTTACCATGTGAAATAAATCTCAATGTATTCTATTATTTAACCCGACATGGAACCAATGTGTGAAATAATATTTTAAAAAACTTCTCTGAAAACCAAATTTTTGTATAAAATGTAACTCACAAAGATATCTCCGCGAAAGATTTAATCTGGAGACTCTTTTACTTTACATTTTACACAGAAAAAAATGTTCTGTGAATCTGGGTGTTCAATGCATGGTATTTGGTTGAGATTTATTGAATATTGTCACTTAGTATGGTGACCCGATTTCTAGTTTGTATGCTGCGGGTTTTTTTTTTTTTCCTTGCAGTTTGTCTGTTCGTCTATTATAAACATTTTCTATGCAGAATCGTCAAAATTTATATATATATATATTTATATATATATATATATATATATATATATCGTCAAATATATATATATATATATATATAAGATGTTTTTAAATGGTCTCGAAATTTGGTTGAATAAATAAGCATCTTCATAATCATATATTATAAGGAAATTAATTCATATAATATATGATAGATTATTGAATTCTGCCAAAAAGATCAAATTCACGATTATATACCTTTAGTCCGATAAAGGTATTAAAAATGCTAGTTTACCTAAACTGAAACTGGACATTGAGACTATAAATCTTAAACATTAAGAATTGGATGTTTTTAGGTGAGTTATGCTTCTAATGCCAATTTAAATCTATAATGTATTGTCTTCTATTTGTAATATTTAATTATAAACATGAGTATCATTCCCAAACAATAACCACATACGTAAACTACATAGAAACAATTACAATTGAATTAATGTTGCAAATGGGGATTAGTTCTTTAATATTAGTTTACCAACACATTTTCCCTGAGATTGGAAAGGTATAAAGAAAATGCAGGTTTTAACACATTTTAGAAAGCTGAGTAATCAAATTATTATCTATCCTAGAGAATATGAGGTTAGGGAAAAAGAAAACGATTTACAAACTGTCTTAATCATACAATCGGAACAATTGCAATTGTGAGTAACAGATACTTTTAAAAAAATATCAAAATTGGTGTTAGTAGTTGCCAAAAGAGTAATACTAAACAGCAACCAATTTCTAAAAAAGACTTTATAACGTTCCTTTTGACGTTTAAAAATTTGTTTCAACCATCTTCTATAAAGTTGTTATTTGTTGTTATTGCTTGTTTTTTAAATCAATCACAATCAATTTAATCTTCATCAACGGTATATCTTAAAATTTAGTATATAACTTAAAATAACTTTTTTAAACACTGCAATATTAATACAAAAACTATTTGTCGCAAAAAACAATATTAATGTATTACACATTTCTGTTTCTTCACATAGTGATACGATTTGAATAAAATTAGTCCTTAACAAAGTTTTATGTTTTAACTGAAAGTCCTACGAAACTATTTTTCTATTGAACTGTACAAACAAAAAAAATTGGTAATAACAGTAGGATAGTTGTAATTTTTATGATGATTTCTCATTCGCAAAGAACCAAATCGGTCTCCAACACACTGCCCAGTAGAGTGTGAGTTATTGTCGTACATGTGTGTCACGTGTATAAAACTGTTCATCAGTCCTTTATACGAGCAGTAACTCTGTATCAGCTCGCTCCAGACTTGGATTGTTTAAATAGAACTTATTTAAAGTTTTATTGAATATCATTCGAGAAACTCCAAACAATGCATATCTGTTATCTCTTAGTGAAGCGAATTATTGTGTATCAAGCACGTTTGGCATATATAGTCGTATACTATTCATTTTATGAAACTAGTAACTAACTTTTAGTAAGACTAGATACTTTAGGAATCAGATTCTGAAGATGCTCTGGGTATTTGTATAACTTTTTGTTTAGTCCTAACTAATTCTTTCAATAATACAGTGTCGCCAAAGTGTTATTTTCACATTTAGACATGTGCACCTACTGAAAATATTGTAGAATTGTGGTGGAAAGAACTAATAAAGGGGATATGGAGGGTGTAAATATTTAGTTTCTACTCATTTCGTGTATAAGGACATATATAATTACTACGTATAATAGGTAGAATAATCAACCTGCTGTAAAAATATCAATTTTATTAATATAGTTTGGGCTGAACAACCATTTTTATTGTTTTTTTATTCCAGGGGAGTGATCCTTCTTTCCCCTTTGAGGTGGCATCCATGCTCTTGCTTATGAAGGGATGGGAATTTAATTACAGGTGGGTTTCAGAACTTATAAATTCTTTGAAGACAGGAAATTGTAGTTTCAGATCCTCACAAAAATTTAAGTAGCCTTCAGACTTAGATCCCTTATTCCGCATGGATAATTTTCAAACATATTTTAAAACAACAGTAAATATATGTTATTACTCTGATGGATACTATTAATTTGACTATAAACATTATACTATATTCCTAAATTGGTAACTATCTGGAGCCTAATTATACTTCCAGATTTATGATACAAAGCACCCCCCCCCACCCCCCCCCCCCCCCACCCCCCCCCCCCCCCACCCCCCCCCCCCCCCACCCCCCCCCCCCCCCACCCCCCCCCCCCCCCACCCCCCCCCCATTAGCCTACATGGGCAAGCAGCCTGTGCGTACGCTAGAGTGGTACTAAAAAAATTAATTTTATTTAGATCTCTAAAAAAGGGTTACTGTTACGTGTCGGTGTGTTTTCAGGCATCAAATTTAGAAATCCATCGTCAGATCCCTCGTGTCCCACAATTATATTAAGTTATTCGTCCAGTATGAATTATAAGATCTTAATATATATATTCTTTGTTTGTTTATTAGCAACATTTAGATCAATATATGCTACTTATTTATACAAAACACACACACACACACGCGCGCGCGCGCGCACACACACACACACACACACACATATATATAAACATACATATACACACACATATATATATATATATATATATATATATATATATATATATATATAAATTCTACACTCACGTTATATGTGCGTTATTAGTTTGTTGTTTCATAATATTAATTTAATAGGACATTAATTAAGAATAAATTTGATAGAGGAATATTTCGTTTTAATTATAAAACATTTTATGTCCAAAGATATATTGACTATTATTATTGTTTATTGAATGATATTGTTTTTTTTATTATTATTAGAGGAATATAACAATCTCTACTATTTTATTTTCTATGGGTCTACTGAATTACTGGTACAGAATTAATTGTAAGGTAAAATTGCTATACAAATAGAAACATTATTTCCTCACTACCATGACTGTGATAACTTAACCACATTGTTACGCACTTTGTCTACGCTTGTGAGAGGATATAATTGTACATTATGTTCTCTCTTGCGTCTGCCTGAAGGGACCATTGATATTGTATTGAGGATGATGATACTAATACCTTTATTGTCTTGTTACAAGAGCAACTGACAGCATAAGCCATTTCTAGAAGGTACATACATACTCAAATTATGACAATGTACAAAAAATTCAGTGCATGTTAGATTTTAGATTTATTAAACTATCTTAATGACACCATATTCTTAACGCTTAGTTATATAGTCTCGTTGACCAGTCTCAGTTAGGTAAACTGATATTTCGATTACACTAAAGTTATACCATCATGTTTTTTCCAATTTGCCAGAATCCATAAGCCTTTTCATATTATATGAAATATTTTTTAACGAAGCACTATTATTGAACGAAATCCGGGACTTAAAAATTTTTGTATATACATTTACCGTTTACAAGGCTACGCAAATATTATATAACAGTTTAATTTCTATATAGCTCATTTTATTTCTAACATGTTGAAAAACAAACAATCATATAATCACATAGAAAAGAAAATTTTACAACCCCTAGCTGACAAAGAGATTGTGCTAGCCTACTGAGTGATTGATAGCCGTCAAAAACCAAATCTTATCGTGTGTCATGACCCTAATTTGATGGCTATAATCTATATATATATATAAATGAATGTTTGTATGTTTGTCCTTTATGGAATCGTGAACTATTGGACCGATCATGATGAAAATTTGTACGTATATGTATTTTTCCACGGAGAAGGTTTATAAGCTATGCCCATCCCTTTCCCGATTCAGGATTCCGCCCCACTGGTTACAGAAATACCCATAAGAAATGCATTGCAGCAAACATATGTTAACGTCTTTTCAAATTTTTAATCAGCTGTTCTTTGTAAACATATATTACACTTATAGTTTTTAAAGCATAGAGTAAGCTTAAGAGAAACGACAAATTTTGTTTAAACTGTTTTTGCAATCACTGTTAAACATAGACTTTACTATCCAGATAATACAATTCAAATTTGACGTAAAAATTCACCTTTAAACTGCAATATTTATTTAATATAAACCATGCTCATGCTTGATCAGAAGAGTAATGCAGATATCATAATTACTATCTTACGTTGGCTACAAATATAAAGAATGTTATAAAATCAACCTTAGTTGTTTTTTTTGACAGAAGTATGGTTCTCAAAACTCCGTGTGTACATATTCTCTCGATCGAGACAACAAAGCAAGCTCATAACTAATTTAATCTAAAATTTATTATAGTAAAAAAAAAATTTACTAAGTAATATAAGGACTTCGGTTCTTAAGATTTGCGTGCGAAGCCGTGGGTAACAGCTAGATAGAGGCAGGAATATGGTACATACCTTCATAATACGCCCAAGAGGCTCACGATGGAACGACTATCAATTATCTCAGCAATGTTTAGAATGTGATAGAAAAAGAATAAGTGAATATAGTGTACTGTTTTCAACGGGAAATTGCGTGCGAAGCCGCGGGCAACTTTTGCAAAAAATTATTGAAATGCGCAGCAAAGCGCGCCGGGCCCGCTAGTTATATATAAAAAAAGTCTTCGTGTAGATTTTTAGTACCGATTTTCATTAGCTCTCGAGATATTGTGCAAATAGGTAGACAACATAATTTAACTTCTCCAGCCCCTCGTATAATAGGCTTCATTAACGCTGAGCAAATAAGAATATATTTTACAAAAAAGGATTATTGTAAATAATCTTCTAGGGGCAAATGTAAAAACTGCAGAGTTGGCATCACTAATTAGTAACGACTCAGTTTAATTGTATCAAAACAATAAATGGTATTAAGTAACGTCTGAAAATTTGGGAGTATCCATGTTATCCATCATGTTAATGTATATGTTTGCTTAAGCTATTAATCATTTCGAGCAGCAACTTTTCACCCATTATAACCACAACATACAGTGGCCGTCTGCAATTTACTGCCATCATTTACTGCCAAGATTAGTGAAGATATATTCATCACATCTAATATTTATAGTTATTTTAGCTGGCATTTGAATGATCTATTACTGGCTAAACTATGCCGAAGGCTGTGATAAATGAGGATGGAAAAAAGTTATTTCCTGTTTGTCTGTCTCTTCAGGATGTCTCGAGAACAATCTGGCCTGTAAACTCTAAATGTTCATAAGCTTCCTTACTATATATACCGGGTGAGTTTTTTAAAGTGATCCAATAGCTAACTACTTAATTACACGACTTAGTACCACACTTTAAATTGGGAACTTGCTTAATTTTCAAATTTTTTTAAGATGGCCGCCATTTTCCTGCACATGTATAATATTTTCTGAACGATAACAGATAAATCAACAAGATTTGGTACATCAACACTATACCTAAAAATCTACTTTTTGAAGGAGCTATCAGCTTTCTGTAATAGTATCATGGGGATGTCCCGCAAGGAGTCAGAAGGAAATCTTAAATAGGAGCATAGGTCAATATGCACATCATTTTAAAGGGCTTATCTAGCAGAGTTTAATGCAGCAAACCGCACTCACAAAGATTGATCCACTACGAAATGGCGGCTGTTCAAAAGTTTTACTTGGTTACATTAATTTTATTAGTAGCCATAATCCCAGTAAATCAAAACTGCAACCAAACTAATACTGCAGCTAAATACTACATTATGCTTCTCAGTTGTACAGAAATGAATTATGACGTTAGTTATCCTCAAGGGTTACAAATTTGGTCCTAATATATTGATAACGGGGAAAACCTGATAACAGTAACAATTAGAAAGCTCTTATCTTTGGGTCGCAGTTTGGACTTTCCTATTAGCCAGTCTATTCATAGTAGGCTATTCTAGTTTTCTTGTTTTAGGAGTGCTGTCCAACCTTTCTATCAGTGCGCTTTAGTACAAAAGAGTTCGTCGTATTGCTTGTAGTTCTTCAACTACACTATGTCGCTTGACGAACGTGAACGAATAACACTTCTTACGATTGTTGGTTGGGGAAACAACAGACGATCACACGAAGAAGCATGTTATTTATTTATTGACTACTTTCACGAGAGACAGCCAATTTCTATAATAACTGTAGGGAGAACTGTTCAACGCTTTATGGAAACAGGAAGTGTTTGCGATCGTCATAGGTCAGGAAGGCCCGCTACTGCGACAACCGAAGACAACTCTTTAGATGTATAGCAGACATTTATTGAGAACCCGCAAGAGTCCCTACGCTCAGCAGCACAAACTCATGTCATCTCTGTTACGTCTGTTAAAAAAATTCTGAAAGGGTCTAATTTTTAAGCCTTATAAAGTTCATTTGGTGCACGAACTCAACGAAGATGATTTCGGACGACGTATAGAATTTTGTGAAACTATGATGGCCAAAATAGATCGCAACGAAATTGATGTAAACAATATTGTGTTTTCAGACGAGTGTTCATTTATGCTGAATGGAAGTGTAAAACAGGCACAATTGCCGTTACTGAAGTATCGAAAATCCTCACTGGATGCGGGAGGCACATACGCAGTATCCACTAAAGGTGAATGTCTGGCTTGGTGTGATAGGTACCCAGTTGGTAGGTCCTTTCTTCATTGAAGGAAATTTAAATGCAATATCATACCGGAAAATGAAATTACACCAGCACTTTGAAACATGTTTGGAGAACATTTCCAGAATATCTGGTTTCAACAGGACGGAGCACCCCCACACTACGGCATCGATGTAAGAGCCCATTTAAATACTCTTTATTGGCAACGGTGGTTCGGAAGGCGGGGGACTGTAGAATGGCCAGCGCGTTCACTAGATCTGTCTCCATTAGACTATTTTGTTTAGAGTTACCTTAAGGACAAGTCTACAAAACAAAGCCTCAAAATGTAAATGAACTGAGACAAAGAATACTTCAAGAATATCAGACGATTCCTCAAGTTGCCCTGCAAAATTCTGTTGATAGTTTTATGTGTGTCTTTCCAACTGTCAAATAACCGGAGGTTCACAATTCGAATATTTAATCTGAAAACATTTGGTAAGTAAGCATCTTTTTTAAATAAAACCTTTGAACAGCTGCCATTTTGTACTGGATCAATCTTTTTAGGTGCGGTTTGTGGTATTAAACTCAGCTAGATAAGCCCTTTAAAATGATGTGCATATTGAACTATGCTCCTATTTAAAATTTCTTTCTGACTCCTTGCGGGACGTCCTCATGACATTACAGAAAACTGATAGTTCCTTCAAAAAGTAGATTTTTATGTGAAGTGTTGATTTACCAAATCTTGTTGATTTATCTGTTATCTTTCAGAAAATATTATACCTGTGCAGGACTTTATGTACACCCTGTATATATACAGGGTGTACTACTCTCTATATTTATCGGCTTGACGTTATCATATACGTTCTAACACGAATATTTTAATGACACAGAGAAATCTTTTGCCCTGTATACACACAAATTTCAGAGAGTAATACATACTGGTGTTTTTAATCAATCTTGATAATCCTACAATCTTTTCGGCATTGCACTGCGAAACTGTCAATATTTTTAGCTGAGCAATTGAGCAAAATAAATAAATTGTTATATTTTCATTATTTACGAGTACGGGCGTACCTCTGATATTCAAGTAGATTTTTGATAAAATCTAGATTTATTTTCTTTGGTATCTATGTTTCATATAAATATCACAATTCTACTACTAGCCCAATTATATGTTGCAACTACTTGTTACTGGCATATTTTCAAGTGGGATATTCCATACTATAACATTAAACATTTTGCACGCTGATATTCCAAGGTAAATGTGGTGCAAACCTAGAGGTCATATAGTATATACTAATTTTATATATCAATAATCTAGAACTGCACCAAATGTGATAAAGATTTTTATTCGCTAAATTTCTGTATTAACACTCATGTATAATTTTTTTTATTTTGAACCACCTCTTAATAATGGTTGCAGCCAAAGAAATCGTATAGCTTCTATTTATTTGTAAAAATTGGTTATTTGAAATACAATATGTTTATAAGAGGGAAGCAGTGCGGTAAGAACGTTTGTAAAGTAGGCGACGCTAAACCAGTTTCTGATCACAGACTGAGGGGTGTGGTTGTCCTGAATCACAGGATAAAAACTCAATTGTTTCTCCTTAGGCAATCATTGCTATCAACTATTTGCTTGCGAACTGGTTGAAGAAAAATGTAATTACGGCTATTGCAGTAAGGAGAGATAGATTTGTACTGTTAAACCAGGATAATGTTAATACCAGGATATATGTTAATACCAGGATAATTAATATCAGGACGATGTGACATGAGTTATATCAAATGAGGAAACATTAGTCCTTTTAAACAAATTTTAAAATATGTATTTCAAACTTTTAAATGCTCTTGTTTTCAATTTGGGAGTTCAATTTTGCTTTTATTATTGAATGTTTTAATTTATTTTATTCATTTTTTAGGTAGTAAAAATAATTTAACTCTTTTTATATTTTCTTTTATAACGGAGATATGAGAGGTCAAAGTATCTAGTTCCTAACGGAGTTTAAAATTGTGAAAACATTTTTTTAAATCTGCATCCATTTCAATATTCTTAACTAAAAATCTTTCATTTGAAACTTCTGCTTTTTTTATAAAAAAATTTACAAATATCTAAACAGGAAGGAGCACTAATTGTGATAAGCTACTCTTTGTTCATTCATTCATTCAAATTGTCTAATCAATTTATGCTAATTTTAGCAAAAAATTATGCTATAATCAATTAAACTTATTTATTTACTTTACATTTCCAGCTGCTAATGTTTGAGTTTGAAAAAATTCTTGAATTCAAATTTGCAAATGTTTTAAAATCAAGCACACATTTTTTACGGAAGAAAGGACTACCCAGTGCCACGTGTCTGAGTTGCATGCAAAATTTCCAGTGTACATAGCTTATTTCACAAGGCCAAATATGTTACTATGCCACTTTTATAAAAAATCACATAATTGTACACAGCCTATTTAAATATATTCTGCGATTCTCTCTTGCCATCATATTTATTTCCTAGACCTTGTATGTTAAGCTTCGCTAACGCTCAGGCAATATATGCTAATCTTATAATAGTTATAGCGTTTTTAATTTTAAATTAAATAAGATTATTGAGAACCCTCTTTGGCACATGCGCGTACCATGTTCGGCAACGTCACTGCCGACTTCCATTGTACTCGATTGGGCTTTTGTACTTATTAGAGTGTTGCTTAAAACTATGCAATCATTTCAACTATAGTATTGTTTTGATTGTTGCTTGTGTTAATCAATTTTAAATTTGATACATTGTAATTAGTCTTAGATTCAATCATACTGATACTCAGTTTGTTTCCTAAAAACCAAAGTGATACTTTTTCCTCAACAAAAATCAAACTACTTTATTATACTTAGATTTACTGTATAGTTTATGTTACATATTTTTGGTATTCATGTGTTTAGCTCATAGCATCCTGAGCCGTAGACCAAGCTAATACTCAGCCTAATCCATGGACTGATTTTCAATAACATAAACTCTATCTTGTCTATATACAAATAAACCGTTCCAATTGTTACAGGACCTGACACGTAAAGACAGTTTTACCAACTTACAGGTATATAACAAAGTAACTTCGATACATGTGTTTATATTTAATGAAGTTCACAAACGCTTAGTCAAAAGTTTAATTGACAGTAGAAAGAATGGCACAGACTGAGTGGATATAGCCATCGTAACTATGACAACATCCATTTACATCTGACAACCTGGTGTGCTATATGCGGGGTTGCCATGGATACCGGAGAGAATAGGTGTGTTACATAACAGCAACAGTTTTCTTGTTCAGGTGTTGTTTTGGCCCTTATAAATAGACAGATAGATAGACAAATAGGCAGAAGATGAATTTTGCAAAAATTCCATTGTAAGAACTAAGCAATATATATATATATATATATATATATATATACATTATTAAGTTTATAACTGAATCCATTATCTATATATCATACTCCTGCATTTTGAGCTTTGCTGACGCTCAGTTAGATTCCACGTAGATACATACTACCACCTAATCCAGTATTGTCTGCATACAAATAAACTTAGACAAATATCGAAGCTCCTTATATAATGTAATGAACTTGTTTCAAACTAACTCATCAAGTATAACATTTTGAAAATTCATACGATTGCAATACATTTTACCAATATATTTATTTTTGTATGATTTTTTCGTTGCCCCAAAGAAAATAGTTTCCTAAAAGCCTAATGTAAACGTTGTTTATAACGGTCAACAAATTCCATGCATAATCGTAGAACTCTGTTTTTTATTTATAAAAGAATTGTCATGCAAATATTCAGGTCTATAGATAGACTTCTTTTGGGATATTTTACGTCTAATCATATCTACAGAAAGAGAAAAAATAAATACAATATTGGCACCCCTCAAAACTCTCGGTTCATAAGAGGATTGAAAACCTTTTGTAAACGTGAACCTTTTAAATTGAGTGATCCACATTGCTAATGATCTTGTATAGGAATAAGGAGAGTTAAATTAAATAGCATAAGTGTAAATGTACCCATTTAACTTAGGTCAGAGAGTTTGCACTACCCTCCGCCCACAACCACACCACCACGCTACCATCCCCCAGAGAGTCTCTCACCCCTTTAATTGTTAACTTTGAAAGTCTAACTAACTTTGGGGGTAGACCTGAGTAATCTGATGCTGAAAGAGCCTTTACACTCACTTCATAAAATTACAGAAGCTATAATATTACAAATAGAGATATTAGATAGTAGGCAATTTGTGTAAGGAATACGTGTATTTTTACATACATTATCTGGTAATGTAAATACTCATATAATATACATTCTTTATTTAAAACATTCTTTTGTGTATCCTATAAAATTAATAGCAAATTATATACAATTTAATTTTATACACCCAATTTATTTAAAGTAGAATATATGTAGTTTTCAAATAGCCATTCGTTACAATATGACATATTAGTAACAAATTAATGTTTTATCATATCTTGACTAATAATATAACAACAAGTACTTAAACTGGTATTTTAAAAATTTGGGTGAATATCATCCTAAGACAGAAAATGACTTAGGTACTCAACTAGTTGTGTTGCAATGTTACAAAATAATATTATATAATATAAATAACATTTTAAAACTGTTTTACACATAAATAGTAATTCAATTTACGTAAAAATTTAAGGAGAGATCTACTATTCGCATCATAAGAAACAATATTAACGTGACCAGTCCCTGCAATAAAAGGAATGTAAACTGGAGCTAAATTCAACATTCAAATTAAATCAACCTTTCCTACCATAGCTACGTTAAGTGAATAAAACTTGGTTGGTCCGTTGTGTTTAGAGATCATATCAGACACATCGCAGTGCACACAATTGTGCTCCTGATGGGACAATGAGACTGTCACTTTACTTAGATTTCACTATATTAATGTATCTTGTAGTTTGAGTGTCACTTATGTCGATTCGATTAAAAAGTTCGTCGTTGAGTTTCTTCGTCGCCAACTCTTTTTGTGTCTCTTTAGACGAATATGACTGCAGATTAAAGGATTCAAATCTGAGACGGCGTCATATAAAAAACATTGAAAAAAGGGAAGGTGAACTGGAGCTAAATCCAAAATTTAAATTAAATCACGTCACGTGTGTTATTTACTTGTAAGCTTAAATGCAAATTTCGTAGTTGAGACTGAATTTACTGAATGATTCTTTTTCATATCTGGAACAAAATTATTAATTTCTTATGTTTAATGGTATGAAAGTGAGGGTAGGATATTGATGCTAGTTTGACATTTTAGAGGTATATACCGTGTTCATTTAAATCATGGAATTTTAGGTGTGCACTATACAAGGAGTATAAACATAACATTTTGTGTAAACTGATCGATAAATGACGAACTTAACTGAAGTTGAAGCCCAAAGGACTATCTGATAAGATCTCGTGACTGCAGGATCTAGTGCTAATAACTGTCATGGTTTTATTTTATTTTGTGTACCTGAATCTGGGAATCACTGAATTAAAATAATTTAATATTTAACACTGTTATACTTCAGCGTAAATATTTGCTACATATTGTATTGTAAATTAGTAACTCCTAAAATTTATCAATCACTTAGTCGTCTAATATTCTAATAACTTTAAGAGTATGATAGCGTTTTGATTTTATTTTTGATTTTACGATATCCTACGCAAAGGATTTACATTCTCAGATGGATGAAAATATCCTATGTTATTTACAGGTTTTATTTTTAGAATCAACAAAGCCACCAAATGAAACTCATTTCCTCTGAACAAATAAATTCTCACAAATACTGTATTTAGTGTGAAATACCAAGTATTATTCCGGGAAATGTAATCAAGGGGAGGGATTTAATCTCTATTACGTTGGTATTGCCTAGACTTATCTGATCTTGCCTGACTCTACCCGGATAATGGTAAGCATAATAACATAAATTCTAGGAAACTAGGTTAATGTTGGGAGGTAAAACTTTCATCTGTATTGTGGACAATTTATTGCAACAACTAGCAAGATTATAGGATTTATGTCAATTGGCAATACAAGTTGTGTATAATGTTCATCATTTTGGCTTCAAAGGCTTAATATAATATTCCTCGCAGCCAGCGGATTCTCAAAGTATTTCTAAATGTACTATACTAAACCACTTTGACTTGCAAAAGTAGCAGATTTTCAAGAGACGAAATTTTTGGCTCAGCGTTCACCAATCATCAAGCGGCTGTAAGAATTCCATTTCTGTCTCTCCATGTATCTGCATGACTGCCCGTACAATATATGGAACATTTACTGACTTTTATAACCTCTATTTACAAGAAGCACTGAGTTATATGTTGGTGAATGACATTCTATAGGGTTTGACTGAGCGTTAGCTAATATTTGTTTATCTCTTTTATGAGTAACCATGATGGCGACGGGATAATAACAGAATAAATAAAGTTAAAAACAAAGTGAATACAATCATATGAGATTTTTATCATATGCCATTATTACTTAATGAGTAAAATTTAAAATAGTAGAGTGGAAAGTGTACGTTGAAAGTCAGCTACAAGGACTGATTTTAGTGCACTCTCGCATTGCAGTACCCTCCCTGATTCGCCGGAACTTCTATTGTTTGAACACCGCCATGAAAACTAACTTTATGATAAAATCGTGAATTTATAGCAAGATATCTTGGGAATAAGTAGGGTTATAATTGACAACCACAGAATTCGGCTGAGCGTAATAAAGCATATCACTCAATTTATTGACTTTCATAGTTTAACTTTTGACACCCTGGGGATGGAAAGATTTTCTTTTCTATATGGGAATCTGTCAGTATACAATTACATCGAGAATTACATGAACTGTAGATTTAATATTTTGTAAGCAACCTCATCAAAGTCTATTACCCAAAACGTGATGTGGCGTACACACATTTTGCATATTAACACATAACTAGGTTAAGTAAGACTAATCTAATTAAGTAGGATTGGTTTCAGGTTTGTTTCAAATTTGTAACTTAGCTTTTTTGTCTATTGATGTGACCCTAAACTGATACGTCTAATTGTCTTGGAAAATAAACAGGTTAAGTCAAATCATCCAGTAATAAATAACCTGATCATCCCATCTTTAACTCGCATATACGCGTATGTTAACTTTAGGTACTGTCGTATTATTCAGCGATTCAAGTCAATAATAAAATATAACATTTGTACTATTAAGATTCACCTTTTGGTCGAGCTTTTTCATTTAACAAATCTTAATGCCATTATATCTCATGAGTTGCTATTTATCAATAATTTAAAGAAGTGTCAGTGATAGACATGATTGTCTACATGTAATGCTGTATTTTGTAGAAAAATATATTTATTTTTTGAAGTTCTTACAGATAAACGGACACAAAGGAAAATATTATGACATGACAGAACGTAACAAGATTTCATACTACAAAATGGAATGCTTATGCCATGCCTTGTTTATTGTTGCTACCATAGTTACCAATACCCTTCTTACATTTTTAAAAAATTTGCTGCCTTCTGTCCTTTCAATTCAGAGCCAAAAGCAGTCTTCCTTGGAGTAGGAAGAAACTTTGAATCAAGATTTAAAGTCTCTAAAACCTTTCTATCAAGAGTTATACCATGGTAGACTTAAAAAAACTTTATCCAAGAGGTCACGGGTTCGATTACCGGGTAGGTCAATAAATATGTTTATGTTTTTATGGATTGTTTTTCTTAAAAACGTGCAGTATCCTCAATTAAAATGCCATTGGCTTTGGAAGAACCCATTTCTAAAAAAAAACACACATTTCAGTTAAGACGTGCGAGTCCTTAAGGTAAAGGTATAGTTAATTTTTTCAGAACTTAAAATAGTTTGAAAGTACATAATGCGGTGTTATAAGGATGAAGTATAATTGGATTACCACAAATTCTATCCATGATAATATTGAAGATATTGGTCAAACTTATAATTTTACTAGGAAATTATTATTTTCTCATCAACATGCGAATATGCTGTAATGTTTTTTTTAATTTATTACTGTGTTAAAAATTAGTCTAGAATAGAATAAACAACGGAGAGGAAGGGGATGTGTGAGATTAAATAGTCTGTAAATCGCTTCCATTTTTGTCTAGTAGATTAGATATCGGAATTGTGGGAGCCAGCACCCACCTTATCCTTTTTATCATCCTTTTATATCCTTACTGAACCTCATTTCTGTCTGTATTCTTAGCATTGTTCCACAACATTCGAGATTTATCAGTAGCAGCCTCAACGTAAAACGCCAAGGAGTACGTCATAACATAATAATGTATTACTGAATTAATAATGTGTTTATGTTAATAATTCAATAATGTAACCAACCTGAAAAATAATTTGTAAGCAGTAAAAGTGTAATACACTAAGGTAATTTTTACTTGTAATGTGAGTTCTCTCACTAATGCATCTAGTGTACTGATCAAAAGAATGCATTATTGGATAGCTATTATTACACACCGTTTCTTGCTTATGAAGACAAATCGTGCAAAAAGGTATTACTACGGTTGGTTTAAGTTAAAATAAAATAATAATTTAACTAATTAGTACCTGATTCATTTCAATGCCTTTACAGTGCTATTTTTCTAAAATGTTCTTATTAAACTGTAATATCCTTTAAATAACTTATTAGTAGGTGATTCATTTCAATGCCTTTATAGTGTTATTTTTATAAAATTTTCTTATTAAACTGTACTAATGCTTTAAATAACTTATTAGTAGGTGATACATTTCAATGCCATTACAATGATATTTTTCTAAAATTTTCTTATTAAACCTTACTAATGCTTTAAATAACTTATTAGTAGGTGATTCATTTCAATGCCTTTAAAGTGTTATATTTCTAAAATGTTCTTATTAAACTGTACTAATGCTTTAAATAACTTATTAAAATGCTTTTATAGTGTTACTTTTTGTTTTACTACCACTTGAAACAGTTCTATTCCTTCATAAACTCGCGGTGTTAATTTTAGATTTTAAAAATATTATATACTAGTTTTCTGCAGAAAACATACTGGCACTGGCATGTTTTTTCGTTGTTCGGTTTCAATATCACGATAAACAATTACGTTTCAAAATATGTACAGTAAAATTCTATCAACCCGGCTTGCCGAAGACATGCGGGATTATCAAATATGCCGTATTATTAGGTATATATCAGATAAATAATGTAGACATAATAAATAAACAAACAATAAGAGTAAAACACGTTTTTATTCTTCAAATATAAACTTCAGATAGTCTTGTTATATCTGGATTCATAAGAACTATGTTTCAACGGTCTATTTGCAGTGCTTATTCTACACATCAAAATAATTCGGCGGAACCCGGTTAAGGTGTTCACATCACAGCAGTACGTTAAGCTTTTTTATTTGAAAAGACAGTGGCGAGACGACAGTCTTTTATAATTATCATTTTATCACAAAACTATGCTGAACACATTAACTGTAAAATTTACCTACCATTACTAGAATTAATACGAAATTGCAAGCTGACAGTCGACGCCCATGGTTAGTCAAGTGATTCCAGTCTAATCGATATCACCCGACGTCTGCCGAATATACCGCCTACTCTCTTATCTACGCCCGCCTAAATGCCGTGTCCACCACGAACGTAAAAAACACATCGTTTTATATTAAGCAATGTTTTGCATTGTTCAAGAAAATGTTACTTGTTCCAGGACGAATGCAGGACGATTAATCAAGCATGACGAACTATATGTTGATGGATTAATGGAATTTTACAGTAATTTGTTTGTAACCGAACTGCGTTTCGTCCAAAACTAAGATTCTATACGTTTTGGCTGGGCCGGTTTCCGAGTGATATAGGACGTTAAAATGTATTTCCAAGTAAGAGATAGCACACATTCAAGTCCTGCCTGTGACCGTTACATCTTTTTTTCTTTATCATCGACCTTGTACTGTATCGACTTTCTCCCTTATTCCGTTTTATAAGATCCTCGCACAGGCCTGTGGCCCATGAGAACCGGCACGATAACCTTTAGAAAGGAATCGGCCTCGACTATAAGCAAAATTTAAATGAAAGTGTACTAAAGATTTCATTTCATTTTATTATTACTATTCATAAATACACGTCATTTAAATTCGTTACAATTGTCAATGTGCATAAAACGCTGAAACTACTTAAATTAAAAAAGATTGAATAAAATAACAAACCTTGCATAAGAAATAACAAAATAACTATATCTTAAAAAACAAATTACAATTTAAAACACAACTAATAGCATTTTTTTAAACCAAGCAACAAACGAACGGGACCTATAGTCAGCTCAGCTAGGATATATATCTAATTTCTGTGTTTTAACAGAACTAAATCTACTTTTCGAAAGCATTTTTATATAACGTACATGTTGTTTTGTTATTTAAAATAACAATTCTATTGAAGGTAAAAATTTTAAAAAATCTTACTCAAAACGTAAAATATACGTATGTATATTTTAACCCATTTTCTAAAAAGTTAAATTTGTTTACTTTCCCTATTAATTTTTAAGGTAAAAAATGATAAAAGTTCAGCTGTTAACAACAACCCTTGCAAAAGGCTATATTTGTATATATTTGTTAAGTTTTACTTAATAAATTCCTAAATTTAACTTATTTCCGTGTAAAATATTTATGATAAAATGATTTCGTATACTATAAACAGGTATAAACGTACAATGGCAAATTTTAAATAATAGCTTTACTTATAACCTCAAAACCCGTTATAAATTATTACATAAGTTATTATACATTTTATATACGTTAAAGTATTTTCAGTTTTTATAAATAAAAAAAATAGTATCAAGGCATACAAATATATGTATAAAAGTGTCAAAGTTTTACATTTCCTTGTTGCATAGTAGTTACAGGTCTAACTAGGACCAATGAAACAAACATTATAACTGTAATATAAATCCTTATTCTTATAAATTGACTAGTTTGAAAGCTTAGAATGAATCTTTACAGGTTCCCTCTAAAATCAACGAACAGAGTTCATGATTCTACCAACTCGTTTCACATGATTGGTCGAGTTCATGAAGAATAAGGGAGTTCGTTATACGAGTTCTTCGTCTTTAGCTTGTTCCTTACAAGTTTCGCCCTTTCATTGGATTCGTGGAAGGTATAAAGTTAGACCATAAAAGTGTACTTAATCATTACTGGTTTCAAATTTGTTTATGTTCCTCTGTAAAAACATTTAACTATAAAATATATCAACCACATTTCGCTTTGGTTAAATATTTTAATTGCAGAGATGGAATTTATACCTTTCCAGTATTTAAACATCGTATATTCAAGAACACCTTTGATAAATAGTTTAATGATCAATACAAGCAAAGGAAATTTTTATATGGATAGATAAAAAAAGACATTTTAGTCATAACTTTGTTAATAATTGGCTGAAATTAAATTTTTAATGTAAAATTCTATCTCATAATTGCTCACAGACAATCTGAACAATTAATTAGAACAAATACAGATCTGGATGGTTCGAAAAGTTATTGTCTTATTATCTTGACGAAACAGGGGGAAGATTCAACAACCAAAGATGCTCTATTGAATAATAAGACACAACCATAATTTGGGTTGGGTATTTCACTCAACCTCTTATACTGTTGTTCTGCTATATGCAGAAAGAAGATTTAAACGCTGTATATAATAACCGCCATTAAGAATTATACAACTCATATCATTAATTTCTCATTTTAGTTCATTTAATTTCACTGAAATTTTAGTTGTTTTGTAAAAGTTAAATGTTAACTGGGAGTCATATTTTTTGTCGTAAAGTAGAAATATTTAAAGAAATAAATAAATAAAAAAAATCAAAATTAATTTCGAGGACGTATCCAGTGAACGATATTTGTGTATGTCTATAATTATCCTATAGAAATAAGCTCCATCGTTTAGCCATACGAGAAAATGCCACGTATAATTATTCATGTGAAAAACATGGTTTGTCGAGATCTAAGGTGTAAAAGAATATAGTTTGATCTTGCAACTTATTGGTTGTGATAGCAAATGCTAATCCAACAGGAAATTGAACGTGTTTTAATTCAATAGGAACGTAGTAAAATGTATATTGATTAGCCCTAGTTATTAACCTCGTTGACACTTTTACTTTTGAAGATAGAATAGAATAGAACAATTATTTATTTCTACAAACATATACACCAATATATTAGATGTATTTTCAGTTTATAAATTGTAAATTACCCTTTTACTATACTTACTGAGCAGCGATAAAATAAAACAGTTTAATTTTAAGTACAGTATTTAAATAAATATTATTTATATTATTTAAGTATGAGTTATTAAGCTATATATTACAGATTAACATATAGTCTACAATGGAAATTAGCCTACATGGGCAAGCAACCTGTGCGTAGGCTAGAGTCGTTCTAAAAAATTTAATTTTATCTAGATCTCGAAAAAGGTGTTACTGTTACGTGTCGGTGTGTTTTAAGGCATAAAATGTAGAAATATTTAGTTGTATGATGGAGGAGATAAGATATAATACTGTCGTATTAGACAAAACCATCGGTAGAAGTAAGACCACACACACATGACCGTGACATGACGAGCACAGGGGGAGGGAGAAAGGTCAAGGTCAGGTTGGTCCCCAGTCTGAATGAATGCAAGTCTCGGATCCTTGGATTCCAGTTTCTTTCCATATTGAACTTTAAGAAAATCAAGTGTTTATGAGAAAGTTATTTAGGGGGCGTACAGTTCTGATGAAGATCCAGATTACTACAGTTAAATTCTATTACAATTTGGGATTTAGAACATTAAAACCTTTATGTAGTAGTGTTTTCTTTTACAATTCGCTCCCTTTGCAAAGTATGATTCCATATTCTTAAATACCACTCGTGAGGTTACTTTTAACAGTTCCTTAACTTACATATCATAGTCGTAGTTTCAGTTTATTCATGCCTGATACAACGTTTGTTGATGGTTCTACAAAATATAATTCAACTTCTTCCCTGGTAGTCTACACTGAGTGATATTGAACAATCTTAGCCGTAATTTTATATTACGCACTACCACGTCTACAGCAGTCAATGCTCGGTAAAATCCTGTGGTAGAAAATACACAAGCATTTAACTCTATGTTGCCTATGCAGCATTGACGTTTCGTACGATTCAAGTCTGTAGCTACAATTTTTCTCATGATATCCTCCGGATAGTTAGGCTTCGCTAGCACTCAGCCAAGTTATCATCAGACACCCATTATTGTCGAAATGGATCTTGCCTATGTAGATATGAGAGTTCAAGAAACTTCAACTCTATATCCCCCATTATATTCTTGATATATCCTGGCTGTAGAAGAGAAAATGTGTACTGTAATTTAACTATTACAGCTGGGTTTTAACATTAAGTCAGCACCTGGAAAGAATATAGCCATAGTAAAAACTAATATTCTAAATATATCAGAAGAGATGACAAAAAGCTGTGGTCTGATTTTATATTATTCTGTGGAGGAAGTGACAATCATATGTGTAATCGTATATTTCACATTGTATAATCAGCTTAAAATCAATCCGGCTAAAACAAAAAGTGGAGGGAGCTACATGAGTTTGCTTGTAAAATATCATTTACTTAGCAAAACTATGATTACACTCCTCACAGTAAATTAAGCAATTTACTCATGTAAGTAAAACAAGATTACCAAAGTTTAACGTCTCATAAAAGACTCTTAGATAGTATTCATTGCATGAAGCTACACAAGAGATTGACATGTATCAAACTTTACTAAACATCAGTTGTTTAGTAGTTTACCTTCAATTGTATGAGGCCAGATTATAACTAAACGGTTTAGTATTCGTTCAGACATTTTACTACGAAACCTTGAAGTACAGACTTGGCGCTCATCATCTTTGTTTATGTGTGAAACGTTTCAACGCATACGTTCAGGAAATAGCAACAACGAGACTAAACTGTCACAAATATTTTTCAAAACAAAGTTATTTCAAACTGAGAATTCCTTGACGTGGTGATGTTCAAACTGAACTTCTACCTCAATTATTTCTGTGACAGACTGCAGCCATTCATCATCCATGTCACCCGAAAAACCACATCACCTTACACCTTATTCTGACGTCACATTTCTCGTTTATAGAAGATTGTGTTTTTGTATTATTGTTGCGCTGACCTTGTCCGACTATCGTGAGTATTATTACAATTGCATGTACTTTAACACATCAGGTATCCTTGAAATTAAAAGTTATATTCTAGTTTACCAAATATTTTTAACAGCGTATAAGTGGGTGCGTTGAATTTGGATTTGTAATTTTGTTCTTTTAAGGGGACCTGTCAGTGAAAAAAACAAATTTAAAACAAAAAATTTTTTTTACTTATTTTAATTCAGTAGCTCTTCCTGAATACATTGATACCAAAAACATGTTATTCTGTGCACTTATTCACATTAAAAAATTAGTTTTATTACTAAGAGTACACGAAGCCGAAAAATGACATATGTTGGCCACTTCATATAGTATACAGTGTTTATGGATGAAATCTACATAAAAGCATTTTTTGGATCATTGCAATCAGCTTGTTTTTATTTCAGCTACAATCCAGTTAGCAAACATAACCTCAAAATTGTAAGTCAAAATTGTTGTTTTGAATAATATTTACTGTTTATTGTCTTAGTGTTTTTGAGAGATGGCTAGACTAAAAAAGTTTGGAAAAAGGCGTAATATTTCAAAAACTAAAACAAATAGTAGTGTGTAAATAATAGTGTAAATAGTAGTGTTGTAAATAATAGTGTAAATAGTTGTTCTTCTTCAAATAATGTAAGTAGCTCTACTAGCAGTGAATCTTTTCATAGCAATAGGCCTATGCCTGTCAATGAAGGTAGGCCTAGTATACCAAGTTCTTCAGCAAAAGAAGCTCAAGAATATAAAACTATGTGCAGAAGAGCCTGAGTATTATGGACATAATTTCAAGGATGGTAATGTTTTAGTAAATATTTCAATACTAAACAAACAACTGTCAAAATTTGCGGTTTGTAATCAGTGTTTCTCTGAACTTTCATTAGAACTGTTTGAATATCCAGAAAAACGGAAAGGAATAGTGTCTAAGATTATCACTCATATGCAATAACTGTGGTCACCGTGACAAGTGTAGATACGAGTAAGGTACTTGATGTTGATGTATGTCTAAGTGTTGCAATATTTGTAAGGGTAAGCAAGTTCTTAGCCATGAAGGATGTCTTGCTAATTATAGAGGAAACCAGTGGAGGGATGGAAATAAATGGTGTTTGTCAAAATATATGTCCGCTCTGACAAAGGTTAATATTCCTACACGTTATGTGAATTACTTAGGCGACGGAGACAGTAAAGCCTTTGAGGTTGTAAACAATAGTAAACCGTATGGACCTGATATTACAATACAGAAACTTGAATGTATTGGACATATCCAGAAACGTATGGGTGGTAGGCTCCGAAGACTGAAGGAAAAGTACAAGGGTGTAACATTACCCGATGGCAAGCCTTTATCAGGAAAAGGAAGGTTGACTGATAATATAATAACAGAGCTACAAACTTATTATGGAACAGCCATTAGACAGAACTGTGATGATGTAGATAAGATGAAACAAGCAGTATGGGCTACTTTTTTTCATAAGTTGTCTACTGCAGACAAACCTCAGCACGGCCTATGCCAGCAGGCACAACAACTTCGTGGTGTAAGTATAATCGAAGTAAAGAATTGAATGTTGAACCACCATTACCAAAGAACAATATACCATCTACAATCATGGAAGTAATCAAGCCCATCTATCAAGACTTAGCTAATCCTACCTTGCTAAAAAAAATGTGTCCATGGAAAAAACACAAAATCAGAATGAATCATTCAATAATATGATTTGGACGCGAGTTTCCAAAAAATAATTTTGTTGGATTAGAAACATTGAAAAATGGAGTGTATGATGCTGTTATATGTTATAATGAGGGAGTTTTAGGAAAGGCAAAAGTTATGGAAAAGGTATGTGGAAAATCTGGTGCAAAACTGTATTGTGGGACTAAAACGTCAAGATTTGAAACGGGTCTACGAAGCTGAACAGGCTATGAAAGAAATTGAAAAAAGGGCTCGTGCGGCAAGACTAAATGTAAAAAGAAGACTTTCAAGACAATGAACAAGTATCCCGATGATCCAGGAACTATGGATATGGTGCTCATTAGTGGATATAAGTGCGATTATTGTGAGTTATAATCAATAATTTTTTTTATTTTTGAATTTCCGAAAGTTGTGTATTTTATTACTTAGGTACCAATATTTCCTAAAGTATTTATTGGTTTTTTTATGAAACTTTCACAAGTTATTTATAGTATTATTAGCAACAATAATAAGCTTTTTCTAGAAGATTTGAATAAATATGAAGTTTTTATAAGAGTTTTTCAATTTAATTGTATTGATTTATTTATTTGATATAAAATACATGACATTAAAAAAAACCCATGCTACCAAAACTATTTGTATTCCTTATTATTATTTTTAAAGAACTATACGACATCAGGTTTAAAATTTCATGAGGTTTTTATGCATTAGTTGCTGAGAAAAGTGTACCACAATAAGTGTAATTTAACATGGGCGAGATAGGCACTGACAGGTCCCCCTTAAGGGTTTTGTTACATTAAGCTTTATAGACATTTATGGTATGTATGAAATTTAAGCTTACCTGGTACTATGATGCCCTGCAAAGTATAATTTTACCCTAAAACGTACATATACAGTATTTAAAATCAAAATGTTCAAGTAACAAATGTAAAGTAAACTTCATTTATGAATTAATTTAGCATTCTGATCATGTTATTTAGTCAATTCCTCTTTATAGATTTACTCTATAAGGCCACTTCATGATTTTCAAATGTACATTATACAGTAGGCCTACCAGGAGGATAATATGATTATGTCTTAACAGAAAGGGGACATAACGTTATGAAAACCTTATTATTACATTCTTTATTAGCACGGTCAGAAATTAAAATTAATATTCCTTATTATTTCATGAAAAAATAGTATATATAATCAAATTTTAGTTGATAAAAACTTTGCAAAAATGTTAATTCCAAATATAGACATCTGAAAATGTATATAACTATATATTGTATTAAAAAGAAACTACAACATTTTTAAAGTTACTATGTCAATGTAAAGTTTTAGTACTTTACACAAATGAATGTACTTAAGGAATTCTGAATTTCGTAATTATATCCAATTTTAAATAAAGAAGTGATAAATTTAAACATGTAAAAAAATCAAGAGAAAATATTTTTCCAGAGATGTAAGTATAAGTTTTCCAGCACGATGTAATTAATTTGGGTCCGGAGCCTCAGAAGCGATATTACTTGGCGTCATACACATAACGTTAATACTTATTCATAACTTTGATCGTTTTTTAAAGTCAATGAAGAATGTGAAAATGTCAACATGATTAATTGATATGCGTTGTTCCATTTTCATAATTTCAAATTCATGTCACTCGCTTTTTAAATTAAAAACAACAAATATCTCAGATAATAAATTTTAAATAAAGTTTTCTTTCCCAATATGTACCCCAATGTTCTAAGTTTTGAATTATAATGAAAATGTAGAATGGAATTTCAATTTTTTTTTCTTAATTGAATAAATATGTTTTTCCTTATTTACTAACCTCGGAACGTACATGCTTGAGCTTACATTTCTTCTGAAACTGCATATTCCGAGCAATGCATTAAATATCAACATAGTATGTTCCTTGCTCAAGTGAATTATTATTCATCGTACAGGTAAATCTTTTATTCTTTGTCAAGTTCAGTCGTTCTGCTTCTTCTGGAAAGCTCAAATTATCCGAAAATGAATACAGAGCAAATGACAGAAGTAGTTGATACCAAAGCAGGAATAGGATGTGAAGTAGGAGTCTCAGTGGCCGAATAACATATATGAAAAAATACAGAATATTAAAATGTGCAACAAAATAACAATTATATCAACAAGACAGGTAACAAGGAAATTGTACTAAAAGGATAAGAATAGGAATTCTTGAAATACATAAAATGTGATTGAAATATGAACAGCAGGTGAGAAGTGCTAAAAGTTTTAAATGTAAACTATACGTATTTAATTGTGCATTTCTAAACTTTATCATGAAACCTTATTACTTTAACTATATGATCACTTAAACATATAATACTAAAAATTTATGCAATTTAATAGCTGCTGATAGATTGTTATTTTTGAGGCGGCGTCAGTGCAGGAGTTTCGCTGTTCACGCAGTCCCACAGTCTCCCCGACGAAGATTTGAATTGTGATGAGATGTCTACGTGTTTGACTGATCAGAACAATCTGTACCAACAGCGGTGCCTCTAGCTTTAAAAAAAGCAAGTTTTTTAAATTTCAACAAAATCCACATCTTGCCTAAAAAACAAATTAAATAGGCAAGTTTACCGAAACGGAAGATACATAAAAATTATCAACATTAAAGTTGCAACGCTTTGTTCTCTAGAAACAACTACAATATTTCAAAGAAGGCTAATGAAATCCTCGATTACAAAATGGAGTCTGAGAAATAAATAATGAATCAGTTAAAAGGCAAAAAACTACCCACCTGTCTCAGGTAATGGCACAAGATTGTAAGTTTATTTTCCAGCGAAGTAAAAGTGTAAAAATATTTGATTTTTTGTAGAATTTTGTTATGTTTTACTGTATTATCGCATAATACTATTGTATTTTAAATTATTCTTATTCAAAATATAAATGATAGTGTAAACAAAACTAAATACCAAACAACAAAAAATACAAATATATATATATATATATATATATATATATATATATATATATATATATATATATATATATATATATGCGTAGGTCATCGTCCATTTATGGTAGCGAACTAAGAGATATTTCCTCACCTCAAGATTAATATGATTCATATATTTTAATTTTATTATTGTTATATTTTGTGTTTTTACTGTAAAATGGTGTTTATGTTTACAGTTACATTTTTCTTAATTCAATCAATTTCCCATGCTAAATGTACAATAACATAAAATATAACGTAATATTTTTAAGAACTAAAAATCTATATGATGGAATGAATAATTGTCGATTCATTAAAATATAGATTTTCATGTTACAGCTTATGGTACTTATTCATATTCTTAAAACGTAACTTGTTAAGGTCTATTTTACAAACAAAACCAACATATCTATACTAAATAATGCATTTTCTGATAAGAAGATATTACATAATTATTAAATCCTGACTTAAGTATAAACTCTTTTTTATCTAACCACCTTTACAGTTCAGTTTTCTGCATGCTAACTGTGATCTTTTCAGTTAAAATTGTCTCCTAATCATTGCCCTGTGCAGATGATCATGATCATTACCAACCTCAATTCCGTCGTTTTTAGATTTTCCTCTTCTTCCTCTGGTACGAAGTCATGTTCTCTAAGCCTCTTAGCCACATTGTGCAGTATAAAGTAATATTTTATAGTTGTATCCTTATTTTACGCTGTAACTTTAGAAATCGTTGGTTTTTGATGTAAAAAAACATTTTCTCGATTATCGTACGTTCTCGAGTGAAAATTTATTAAAATCTTACAATGTAATTTATTGGCTGAATAAACGGTGTCATTCCAAATCCTGAGTTCCCGGTCAACAATAGACCTGCTGCCATTATTTCCATGAATTTTCGCAGTTCCTCCAAATCCTAGCATCATGTACAGACCCAGGCCATTGAAAATTTCTAGTTCGTTAAATCTTGCTTGCACGTTGACATCAGTAAATATTTTTCTATTTATGGATTCATCTCCATGTAAAGGGAAATTTACTTAGGAATATGAAAACACAGTACATCTCCATATTAAAGAAGTAATACTTAGATTGTCATTTGGCTTTCTCAATATCCATTCCGTTTGTAGTTACAGGAAATGTGTCTTGGTGTGAATCAGAATTGCTCCAATAACTGATAAAAAGTACTCGTAGTTCTTACTCCCAAACAATCCAATATCTTCCTAAATAAATTATTCGCTGGAGGTTGGATTGACGAAGCTCTTATTAAAATATTCTACCTTTAATAAATATCTTTATGACAACGATGAACGATTATATTGAAAACATTTTGAGCTGGAAATAAATTTCAAAATAAATAATAAGCATGATGAATGAGATGTGCAATATTGTTCATAGCAAAGATTATTTGACAAGTGACACACTATATAGACAAGAACATGTAATACTGCTGATGTTGAGTCTCTGAATCACAAACAGTCAGAGTTTATTTTTAATCGTAAACTAATGGCCGACATGAAAATTCACTTACACTTCGATGTTTACCTTAGTACTATGGGATTAGTTGCAGTCTATTCTCTGTAGGAAAGTTGGTTAAAGAGAATACAATTTGATAGTTAATGATAGCTTGATAGTTAGCTGCCGTTGTCTAAATCATTATATTTAATTCCAATACACTAATTTAGTCCAATAGAAACTTATTCTGTGTGAAAAATACTATTAATAACACAAAACGAGTGAGAAATGTATTCAATACTAAATGTATTATTGTGTCACATTTATCTCAACCATTTTTCCGGATTCCATTTCCTTTTGTTCTATTTTGAATAGTGCAGAAATGAACCCACATTTATTTTTATTTTATGTTACCATTTTAATTTATATTAATTTAAAGTTACAATTATTAAACAGTACTCAGTTTCAAGTGTCTATTTTAACATATGAATGTTTTTCAACGGTAGTTGTGTTCTAAATGTGTAAGTGTTCATATGATTATCTAGCTTCTGAAAGGTTTTTATTAATCGTATTTGTAATTTACTAAAAAGTGTGATAAATTGCAAATGTACCTAATTAAGATTAGACTTTGTTTAATTAATATTTAAGATAAAATATAAATTAAAACTATTTACAAATAGTACTTAGGGATTTGCACGCAATTTCCTACTACAAAAATTGATTCCATAGGTATTAAATACACCATATGTCATGCAAGACTCTCCAATAATATGTATTTATGACAGAAAAATATTACTGAATCATTTTGGAATAGTCGGAATCTTAATTTGAATTTTAGTGTTTCGGGATTCTTAAGTATGGGAATAAAATATTTTTTATAAATACCAACCAAATTAATCGAATGAATTTGGCCAATTTCATGTATTATAAGAATAGCTCTACCAACATCATTAACACTTAAACGATTGTAGACTAATATAGAGGAATCTGAAGCTAGGAACTAGATGTGTGGATAAAAATACACGGTTAAATTGTCATGATTTGGTAATAATATTTACGAACATTTTAATTCTCTAAAAGGAAATTAATGCCTAATTTACGGGCAATCCTGCTCGCTGACTGTTTTTACTTTCCATATTCGTTTTTGAAGGCATAAATATCAGTAAGCCTGATACAGTACTTGCTTGTTCGCTTTTTTATCCTACTTGCTTGGTTTTCTATGAAACTAATCAAAAGTTATATACCTAATGAGTATTTTATCTCTCATTAGTGAAAAAAATACATGGATGTTCCCATGTCTATTTTCTCTTATAATAAACTTTCCTTTTATCTGGTGCATTGTTTTGTGAATCAGTTGTCTGCGGCCAATGGCTCTCTGCGCTACCTTGTTGGCTTAAATTGTTGTCACAAAGTGGAATGGAATGTTGAATCATTATTAGTGCTCGCCTCCGTTTTTCTTTCCGCTGTTCCACTCAAAGTCAAAGAAAACCAATTTCGCTTACCCTACATTCATTCGCAACTTATTCAATCATTAAAATTTTGGAATAGTTCACATTGAACTAAATGGTGCTAATCTATCATTGCTGGCATATATAATAACATGTTGACGGTACTATCTGTCTCTACTATTTTAATAATATAACGAGAGCCTATAAGTTTGTATGCAAATACTCAAACAATGCGTTCCACATTGAATAAAGTGTTGATACTGCCTATCTTCACGTTTGATACATTTTCTTTCAATTAATTTTAAGAGTATTTATGAGTGATGATTTTTGATAAAATACACTTTATGTTTATTCTTCTACCTTGGAAATGTGAATACCAAATTACCTCCAATTCTGTTCACACCATTTTGTGTAATTGAGTATAAAACATTCAAACATCAAAAAATTTAAACTTATAACATTTTTACGATTTCATGCCGTTTTTGCAACTATTAGGTTACATTTATTTAGTACTTTTCATGTTCCTCATACGATTAAGAGGGTGTTGCTGACCTAGCATCAAAAACTCCCCGGAGTTTTAAAATGTGTTATAAACAGAGTCTCATCACCAACCATAAAGTTAAGTTCTTTCAGATTCTTGGATACTCCGTCAGATATTAAGTCTAAATAATCCTTCTTCATTATACCATCGATATTAAAAAACTTACAAAGTACTTTTTATATTCCCAAAGAGTTTTAAAACTGTTTATCAGAAATTAATAATAACGTAAATATTTTTAAATTTCTTCCCTACATTTCGTACCCCTTCTATTAGAATTTATGTACATTTTAGAATAAATTAATTATGTGTCGCTCTCAAATAATATTACGTTGTTACTTCTTAGTATGGGGGAACATTGAACAAGTTTTTAATCAATATGTAGCCTTATAAAATAACAATTTTCGAAAGGAGTGAATAGTAATAGTTCCATACATTTTGGCAGCATAGTAAAAATTCGTAGAAACACTAGTTGCTCAGATTTTTAACGATTGGAATCACACTAGGAAGATTTCAGCATTTCAACAAGAGTCTACTAGTACGAGGTTAAAGCATTTAGTAACGCACTAGTTTCGGTTTAGGAATTTATCATTTAATATGCAATAGTTGAATCTACATTTTTGATGGAAATTTTTAATTACTGGTCCTTACTTATGTGTTCGTAAGTGTTTGATTCTATCTTTACATGAAAATAGCTTTTTATTACTAACTACGCTATAATATTAATTCGGATCTATATAATGCTTTTTAATCAACCAATTCATAATAAATAATGAACAGCGAAGTCCTTGGTGATAATCAGTAGTTTTTCCAGCCCAATATTTCCTGCCATCAACACGGTTTATCATGCAGATCACGTTTGGACTCCTCGCTTCACAAAAACAGCGAAATGAACACAACACTATGGACAGAACTCATTCGACCGTTCCATTCCATCTAATAACATGAACATTGTAGAAATAAAATAATTTATTTAAAACATGGTCCATTTATCTCCTTTGTTCGCATAAATGCATGCAGTTAAAATATTCAATGCGAAAATTAATTTTCGAACACAAAAAAACCTGTTATGTGCCTGTTTGTATGCAGTTATAGGTCCGAAGAGTTGAAAACATGTTAACAAACGATTTATCAGTAATAAAAATTGGAATAATGAAAGCCACTTTATAGCCACACTGTGCACAGAGGGTTACCACAAACGCATTTTTATATATTTCTAAAAAATTTTTATGAAATAATAGTCAGAATGAAGCATAATATATTGAAATTAAAATACAAAATTATATTTAAAATATTTTAGAGGAAATTTTCTGTACAAATTCATACATTGCAACTTAAAAATAAAGCAATCAGATTAACGAGTATAAATTTTATGATCTTAAAAACAATTTATATAGAATCTCTTAAAGTATGTCAAATTTATATTTTAGAGCATTAAGATTTTTACACAACCCAGTGTACACTTTAAATTGCTTTTTAATAGTATCTAAATACTTAGATCTTATCAATATATGAATGATTTAATATATCAATATATTATGTGTCATTAGAACGTGATTATTGCAGATAATGTATTTAACTCAATAGTAATGAAAATAATTTATTTAGAGGTAATGAGGATCCTCAAAAAACATTATTCCAAGAAATAATTTATATATTTCCATAAACTACTATACCCGGCCAAAACCCATATTTGTAAGATTTGATTGTCCCTTGAATTAGTATTCCCCTAAAAGCAACAATATAAACCATTTACCTTTTATTTTAGGTGTTTTTTAATTCCGATTGTAATAATGAAACAAATGTATAATTACTCTCTTGTTAACTCAAATAAATAAACACCCGTTTATTTATTTGATAAACGGGTGTTCATTCCGCAGGTTTCCGTAGATGAACCTGCGAAAGGACCATTAACGTGTTATGTGGCACTGAGGTGCACAAACACCACTGGCGAGCCGAAAGAAACCGCAGAATGTGAGTGCATGGTACCCCTTAGAGTTTAAAAAGGAACACGGTATTTAACCTAATATTATAATATTATTAATATCAATTAGTGGATAATAGTACCACTGCTATTTTATTTGGATTTTAACTCACCAAGTAATACAATTTTATATGTTAAAATACCCACAATTACACGTGGCTTGGAAAATCTTGGCTTATAACTATTCCGAGAAACACAGTGGGAAAATCAGTATACATCCCTGGAGGCCATTTGTGTTTCTGGCGTCATTAAACTAATGAGCTGTCTTACGGCTAGCACAGTGGCTTATTTAACGAATAGTAATTATTAGGTTGATTGAGTTATCAAATTAATTAGATTCCAATACGTTTATCACGTCTTCCAGCAATGATACAGAGAAAATTACAACGAAAGATAATCTGTTTTGTGGTAAGGCGATACCTCTTTGAGCATCACGTGGAATTTATCTAGTTCATAATAATGAACTGAGTGGAGAGACTTCTCTAAATAAATATTACTAAATTTAATTATTCTTTATGAAAATTATATTTTCTTGTCAGAGTTTATATGATAAACATGTTCAAGGACAACACATACCTTGATATGTTTCATAAATGTTGAAGACGTTGTTGCCCGACATTTGAAATATATTTAAAACTACAGGTATTCCAAAATGGTGATAAGAACTTTCATAAGTAATATAATGTACCAGATAAACCTTGACTAATTTTTCAAAATAGATTAAATTGTATTTTGATTACAATTCACATATTCCACTATTTGATCTTTATGCCCACCAAATCGTATTTTCGTATTATATATTGCTACCATTTTGAGGTTGAAAATTTCATTATATAATTGTAATTCTCTGTACACTTAACAGTATTCATCATTTTGGTTTCAACCACATTTAAAATAAAAATAGCTTTACTTACAAATAGAAAAGGCTTTACATAAAAGGAGTAAAAGCTACATCGAAAATTTTTGTGAATAACCAAAATCTCAAAAAAGTTAGAATTTGGCTCACATTTACCCCTAAAGTGGTACGCGTTAGGAACCACTGGTCTAGTATAATGAAATTTAATGTAAAGGTGACTAAATATTTAGGTAGGCTGGCAATAAAAATATGTTTGCACATTTTTTTAATTTTTTGAAATATTTTGACTGAACCGATTTCTGAAATATTTATTACGAGTGAATATTGAGTTAATGTCCACTTCCGTTTTTCTTAGCACAGTGCTTTAAATCTGACAACATCACATAGATCAGAGCCCTGAAATATGAAGTCCTCGAATGTATGTAAAAAATAAGACCTTTCTGGCTATCCAGCAGCCATCTAGTGTAATTTAGATGAATTTAGATGCTCATTGTATGATCAGGTAAACATTCGAAAAATTAGAAACCATTATCCGCACTAGGCACATTTAAATGACGAATTTTCATTAAAATAACAATATAATTTCAGTATTTATGTCAATATATAATACAACAGTATGTCGGCCAAACATCGAATCCTTTACGTATTCGAGTAGCGAGCCATCGATTTGACATTGACCATAGCGACGTAGAAAAACTTTTAGCGCTACAATGTACACGAATAAAATCAGAATCATAGTTATAAATAAGATCCCTGAAAATTTAAACGAAAACCTTAATAGACAGAAATTGAAAAAGTGAAACTGCACACCAATTGGTATTTTAGACAAGACATCCGAGGAGTCTTAGTTTATGATAACTTTATTGTTCTTCTACTCATTGACAGACATCATGTCATGGACCATCAGCCACTGATCTATTGTATTTATCTATAATGTTTGTTTTCCTTTATTTCCTTACTTTCTTTTTCTATCATATTTGTTGTAAGCATTTATATAATTTATACGTAGAAGTGTACTTATATATACCAAAATTCATAAATGTTTTGAACCATTTACCGTAGTTTATGAATTGAATAAAATAACCTGTTTTTGTGAATATATATTTCTTATTTTTATTTTTCATGCAAAAATAAAAACCAAATTTTTGGTAAACTCTATGAATTTTCGTATGTCTTTAGCATACTTCTTCAGATAACGTGTAGATATAGTGTATAAATATTTACAAAATTAAATAATTAAACCAACTAAATATAAACAAAAAAAAAGAACTGATATAGAATAATAAACAAAAATACCACACAGCTGATGTTTCTTCAGAAATACCAAAGTGTAAAAAAATAAGTTTAGAAATTAACAAATGTTCAAGCCTAAAAAATTTTGATTTTAAAACAAGTTGATGAGCAGTTTCGCTTCTTCTCAAATTAAACCTATTTATATTTTCGATGCAATGGAACATTATTGATGCCTTTTAATTTATAACAGTTTTCAATATTGTCCTGATTATGTTCCCTGGAATGTAGAGCGAGGAGCTTATCATCTACAAGAACAATACTGTAACGGTGACCTGTCATTCTGATACGAAGAGGGTTAGAGGTTTTGGTCAATATATTGTTTGTTAAAAAAATTACAATTTAGCTGATACATTATATTACATTAGATTCGTTTTATTGGTTATGTTACTGCTAAAACTTTGATGACTAGAGGACATAATTTTGCATGTACCACAACGTGGTTTTTGACAGGGTTTACAACCGTTAAAATTTTTCTCTCGATTTTTGTTTTTTTAAAATTGGTTTGGACTAGCATATATTTAAGATTTGATTGTCTTCTAAAGATGAACCTAGGTGGTTTTGAAAATATATCTTTCAGTTTTAATTATAGGGTTTATTTTGCTAAGTCCGGGGTAGAATTAAGTAGTAAATTTAGGTTTATCTATTGGAAAAGATTTGTTGTAATTAAAATTTCTTGTCCTATTTATTTGATAATTTAAATTTTTGAATGGGTTTGATATTTTTTAATATAATTTGTGAAATCAGACTCTTTGCTGCATGAATTCTTTGCTCGAATGGCTAAACTTTTTGGAATATTTTTTTACGTGTATAGGATGGCAACTAGTATAATTTAAGTATCTCATAGTGTTGGTATCTTTAACGTGAATTTTTGTTTGACGAAAGCCTTCTTCTAAAAACAAACCAACATCTAGGAAGGTAATGATTGTGTGGGAATACTTCCAAATGAAATTTAATGTTGAAAATTTGCTTAGGGAATATAGAAAATCTTTTAGGAGATCTTCACCATGTTGCCATATCAAGAAAATATCATCAATATAACGATACCAGATCAGAGGAAGTTTATTTTGGGTATTTAATAAACTTTGTTCAAAAAAGCCTATGAAAAGATTTGCATAAGAGTGTCCCATGACAGTTCATTGTCAGGGTAAACTCTATTAGTGTTAAAAGGAAAGAAGTAGAGGGCTTTGAATGTGCGGATCTGGTATCAAGTAAATGTTTAGTTGCCTTTATGCCTTCATTATGTGGGAATTTGGTATATAGTGATGTGACATCAATTGTGGCTAGGATTAAATTGTATGGTAAAGGTTGGGTAATTTGGGAGAGTTTAAAAATAAAATCATTAGCATTTTTTACATAAGATGGAAGGAGTTTTACAAAAGGCTGCAGTTGGTCGTCAATGTAACCTTATATTCTTTTCAGTCGGGCTCCCATAACTGGCAACAATTGGACGTCCTGGTGGTGGTCTGACATTCTTATGAATTTTCGGAAGTGTATAAAATGTTGGAGTTCTGGAGGATTTTGGTGTTAGTATGCTTATAGTACTCTGTGATAAATCTTCGTCTTCTCCTCGTTGTTCCAAAAAGGTTTTTATGGTTTCATTAAATTCTTTGGTTGGATATGTCTGCATTAGTTGGTAAGTTTCATCATCAGCCAGTTATGTCTGTACGTCGTTACGATAATCATTAATGTTCTGAATTAAAATTTTGTTACCCTTGTCTGCTGGTAGTGTAATAATATCGTTATTGTTTTTGAGCCATTTAATTGTTTTAATTTCATATTTTATCAAGTTATTCTTATTTTTTAACGAATTTTGGAAAGATGAGCTTGACAAATTGGAGAGGATGGCATTGATAAATTGCTCAACGGGATGATCAGGTGATAAAGGTGCAGGCTCCCAGTCGCTTTGTTCTTTAAATTATTCCAAGCACCCAGGTAGATTTGAAGGTTCAGGTTCGTGAGTTGAAAAATAATGTTTGATCCGAACATTACGTGAACAATTTAAAGTGCCCTCGCCTAAACAAATTTAATCAAATTTTGGTGTAGGAGAAATAGGGAGACCTTTTGACAAAACACATATTTAATCACCAGAAAGGTTATGATTAGATAAGTTTTCAATGTTAGCATGATTATCTTCAACAAGGTTGATTGTGTCGCATGAATCACCAGAATTTACAATGGATCACAATCAGACTGGTCGTTTTCTACAGGAACATGATAATCAAGTGTTTTATTTGCGGATATATTGCGGTTTGAGGTAATTCAAAAATAATTCGGCGCCTGATATCAATGTGTGTGTGTGTGTGTGTGTGTGTGTGTGTGTGTGTGTGTGTGTGTGTGTGTGTGTGTGTGTGTGTGTGTGTGTGTGTGTGTGTGTGTGTGTGTATTACATAAATATATCTGTATTTATGTAATATTAATACTGCAATATAAGGTATCAGCAGGGTCGGATACAAATATGAATATCCAGAATGTCCATAAATACATACTATCCATTACAAGAATGGTGATAAATATGAAAAGGTAGCTTCTATACTGAAACCTGAAAGGCCCTATAATAGTTCTTCTATACAACTTTATTGAACTTACATAACGTTTAGACATTAAAACCAGAGTCCCAAATGTTTTAGAACTTCATATCAATAAGGCACCAAAAGTATAACTAAATATTATTTTGAAATCATCAAAAGTCCCCATTTACTCAACGAGCACCAACCTTTCTTTTAATTTCCTTTACTAATATCCAATAAACGTATAATTTTGAAATGTTTTATACTAAAGTTAAAAATTCCCAAGATCTAGATAGTTCTATAGGATTATATAGTCGGTTCTGTAGTAACCATACAGCCAACAATTAATTCGAACTTCTAATTCTTTTATTTACATTTTCACCTCAATAGCCCCAATGGTTTTCATTGAAAAAATACATTTACTTTGACATAGTGGAAGTCTATTGTACAATATTTTTTTAATAAAACCCAAAATAACTATAAGTATTTCTTCAGCACCGCTTATATCACACTCTATACTAATAACAAATTAAAATTACAGTCTAGTCTACATATAAGCCACAAGTACAAATCTCGGCACATTAAGTTTAGCCACACACCAGATTGTGGGAGTCAGCTGGTACATAACTTATGATTAATGCCTTGAAATGACCGGTGCACCGTTTGCACAGCTCCACTACAGGAACCGACGTGACGTGCGTTGAGATATGACGACCACCAATTACGTCACAGACTGTTAAGTCTGTCCTTTCTGACTATGTCAATATAGGTTAAAAGAATTTAAAAAAATTCATTTCAAAATTACTCATTACTACAAACTGCCTCTTTTTCCCACTCTGATATTTTAACCAGTTATTCATTTTAATGATTTCTTAATTTACAGGGTATTTTTATAAAAATATTTTCGGAACAACTGAGTTATTATTTTAATTTTTTATAGAAGCTAATAAGATAATACACGTAACGATGCAAAGGTTTGGTTTTCAATCTCTTCAGCACAATTATTTTTCTGATATCTTTAGACAGACCTAGGCTTCTTCAAATTTCAGGAGTCACGTGTGCGGCATGTATGATTTTAGACGCAGTATTCAGTGGAAGGTGAAATCGAGGTAAACTCAACGTTTTCATATATCACCCATCCTCGCCATACTACATAATAGATAACCTGTTTGATCTACTTATGAACACATTCGTTTTTATGATTGAAATATACACTATGTACTATTAAGTGATAAAGAAATAAAACATAGAATATGATATATTAATGAGAGAAAATTAGACTACGTTTATAATAAAGTAAGAATCATATACAAATTAATACATTTAAATAAGTATAATTATATTTATTTATATTTGGTTTATTGTAAAATATAGTATACAATTCTTTGAACACATATTATTAATATAAAATAACATCTTATTATCATGAAGTTGTTCTCAGCCTTTGTTGGTGAAGCTCAACTTTTGTTTTAAATATCCAAATAGTCCAATGTCTCCTCACTTGTCTTTTTTCCTGCAACAGAAGTTTATATATTAAAGATTTCTCACATGATAAAACTTTGAAATTGAATATTCTGAACCTGACATCTTAAAAAATAAGAAGTGACAACAATTGGTGTGAAACGATTTGTCAGTCCATTATAAACAAACCAAAACGAGTGAGGAGATTATATAATTAAGTTTTTGGATTAGAATATGAATCTAGGACAACATAAATAGAAACAAAAACTTCATACCTCTTGAAATTCGACAGTTTTTAGGATAGCGAAATTATTCGGACAAAGCACAATGTAGTAAATCTAATGTCTCAGCATTAAAAAATATAGCAATTTTTATCCAGAGTAACAAGTAGTTTGTATGGTTTTTATTTTATAATTTTTCATATATGAAATATACTTAGGTAGTTAAAAACGCTGCTACTAGTGACGTAGGGATACATCGGCGAGTGGGTGTTTTGGTGTGAAATCACAATGAGTTATCCAAATTTGCAAATTTGTATTCTAAATGAATGTTTCAAATAAAAGAAATTAAATATTTAGCACATGCATGTTTTGTATTGACATGGTGTGTTTTGCTATTGGTAGAGTGAGAAAACTGTGCAACCTCATCGTGGTTTCCGCAACAGAGACGTTTACTACAACCCTGACTATACAACGTTTCTCGTATGAAATTACTATGGACCTTCATAAGCATCTATTTCATCCGGGAAGCACGGTTACGTTTTGCAGCAGAATTACAAACATACATAACTGAGAACAGTATAATTCTTGTTTGTGAGTTTTATTACCTCATAGTAATCAGTTTTATTTTTGATGAGCTTTTAAATAAACATTATATTGAGCACTTTTCAGGTCCAAAATAAGAGTTATCGAGTCGTTTTTTCCATCTGTAATAACCCTTATAATATACTTTAACGATATCTTTAATTCCATAACTAACAAGCTATGTGCTACAAGCTAATTAAATTATGATAAGTATAAAACAAGTGAAATGTAATTAGCTGATAAATGAAATCTCGATTCAAATCCCACAAAAATTCTCCAAGTATAGACTTGGAGAATTTTTGTGCGATTTTTGTAGCATTTTAAATGTGAATAGTCACATTTAAAATTCTACTATTATGAAACACGTTAGGAGAGAAATGATCAAGAATTAAATATCTGTTTCCGAAACCGCCATACGATGAAATCAATCAGAAATACTGTGTAAAGGATTAGAATACTACTGTGGATACCTATGTGAAATTTCCGGAACTCCATTCCCTTGTTGGTCCGCGGACGTTCCGTTAGCGTTGGTGTCTACAGCTTTAGCGACCACACTGGGTCGCAGTAAGTAGTTTATCACTCTGCAGAAGGGCGCCTCCACCGCTAGGTACAACACTGTGGCCAGACCTGCGCTGATCACGAAGTCGGCTATACACTGGAAAAGCTATAAGAGAGAATTACTTTCAATCTTTAAACATCGATTTATTTAGTAATATATTTTAAAGAGTAACTCTGTAGATGAAACCTGAAATATTGGAAAAGAGTTTTTGTGTACCCTGTACCGTGACACATCTTGTAAATCATTAGATATTTAATTGGCAACAGAAATTAAGTTCTCTTCAATAAATATGTAAGTTTAGTTTCACTAACAATAAATAAGTACTTTTAATTCAAAATTTAAAATGGTTAATTGACATACAATTTTGGAAACAGTAAACTTAGAGCTTAGTACTGATGACAAATTCAATTGCATTACGTGCAAGAATGAATACAATAAAATGGTGACACACTATGTTGCATACCAATTTTCGCTGTTACAAGTCTATAACCACATGAATCTGTATCACGTGTTAAAATGTCATATGGCTGTACCCAGTTTGGTTAACGTACTGACCGTAAGATTGATGTTTAAATGTCCGCCAACGCTATTCAAATTTATGGATGTTTCTTATATCAAAATTAAGCTCTGTGAAGAATTTCGAGTATGCAGGATATACATGCAGAGATACAGAGAGTAACTTGATCATTGATGAGTTCTTTCTGTTATTTTTAATATTAAAGAAATGTGGCGAACTGTAAAACGAGACATAAACAAACACATGTTCTGCGCAACTTGCTTGGGTGCGAAGGTATAATCGCAGATCACATACTTTTTTTGACAAACCTTGTAGGGCCAATAGAAAACATGTTTTAATTTATATATATTATTGGGTAATTATAAACAACTAAATATATATATAGACAGAGAGAGAGAGAGAGAAAGAGAGAGAGAGAGAGAGAGAGAGAGGGAGAGAGAGAGAGAGAGGAGGGAAAAAGAGAGAGAGATGTAAATGTTCATGGCTTCAAACTATTACTTTTGACACTCGTTCTACATAAGTTGCATTCACAAGATGTATGTCCAGCTCTCTAGCTCAATTAGAAGAACTCCTAGAACAGTGTCTAAAGTCTGTTTATGGCGTAATAAATTTTACATTATTATTTGTCTCAGTACACCCTATAAGTAGGCCATCCTTAATCTTTTTTAAATCTTAAATTATGATGTAAATTGAGTGTGATGATTTTGACATGGTATATCCTATGTCACAGATTTTTTGAGTGCTTTAAACTATCACTTTTATATTACATACCACATTAATTCTTTATCTTCTACTCATTAATCAGTTTGTGAAAAAATTCTCAGAACAAGACAGTTAGCCTCGCACAGGCAGGAGTTGTCACAGATCACTCGGACTAGTTGTACATTGGATAATTCCAGGGTGTGTAACTACATGAGTAAACTTTGAGTTCTCCTTGGGTGATTGCTCATACAACGGTGATGAAACCACCCCATCAATCCAAGCTAAATAGTTTTGTAATGAAATCCGCTGTGTAATATGATACTAATTACGCGTAGCCTCCGCATCGTGAGGAAATGGGTGTCCGTGCTCGCCCGCTCCTTGCATGTAGATTTTTATGTTCTCACGTATTTTACCCCTTCTTGAGAATTTGACCTATAACACCTACGTTTTACTTGGAGGGAAAGAAGAAAAACCATTATGAAATCCACATGATTTTTCCCTCCAAGAAATTTAAGGAAAACATTTCAAAACATCGCCTGCAGGCAATATATAACGGGAAAATAAACCTTATCCTCAAACAAAAACTAATCCCCTTATAGCTGCATAACTTTTGGCTGATCTTAATTCAATTTAATTTAAAGTAATTTGAGGTCAAAAGTCTTTGCTCTGGGTTCCAACACCACCCCTATTTTACAAAAAGCTTAAATATTTGGTGATAGAGTACAATCACTATGCCATGCCCGGGCCAGTTGTTATAGCATCGTAACTTATGATATTTCCCAGATACATATGTTTATTCTTGCAAAATTAACACATTTCTGAGATTAGCCTAAAGCCAGCCTTTCTTAACCAAGCTAAACTGTTGTTTAAGAGAGCCAAATGCTCCTGAATTATACTAGTCACCATTAATAGGTCATCCAATTTTGCAAATGCGTTTGACTCCTAATCTAACCAAATCACCATTACCAAGAATCTCTGGAAGCGATATCGCAATATAATTCAAAAAAGCATAACTTTAAATTTATAGGGGTTTTCCAGACAATATCAAGATGACTACCCTCACTGAGACTCACCTATCAATAAACACGGATCATATCGTAGGAATATATTGTAGCGTGGCAATATTTCCCTAGGTAAGCATGCATCTGGGAAAGAGGGTAAACGTCCTTTAAACTAACATTACTGAGTTAATTTAACATAGTTAATTTAACTGAGTTAATTAACATACTCAAGTCAATTTATAATAGAATTTTGCTCTTTTGGGAATCTTTTTCCATGTTGTAATAATTAGACCATAAAGTATTGTGGTCAGTTAATTGTTATATTTTCATGAGATAAATATTAAATTAGAATGTATTGTGTGAAGAATCTATATGAAATATATTATTTCTCTGTTATTGTAATAATTCCTTCTTCTTCCATTCAATTCATAACTTCATAATTAAACAGGTAATTCACGAAACATATAAAATATTTACAGTTGCTGTTTGCTCAATACTCGTAGGTTATATTTTAGTTTATGGACATCTTCCTTTTCTGCGGGAAACGATGAGATGAAGGAATTGCTGGGGATTCTGTACTGATGAGGACAAAATCCGTTTGTGCAGTGAAGGATACGCATACCCAGTTGGTCTTAATGAATAAAATAAATTTTGAAATTGTTGGACATGTTAACTTTCTGCAGTCAGAGACTGGCCTAATAAATATTAAAGTTTTATACAAATAAACATTATTTGAGACAAAAGAGCCAGACGATATATTTTCTCAGCAACAAAATATTTACACTAGCTTACCAAGTAACTAAGATTTCATAGGTAATTTAAAACACACTTTCTGCAAAGCTGTAAGTAAATCAACCAGCAGGTTAAAACAACAATTAAGTGAATTTAAATTAACTTTAAGCTTTGAAAACTATTTCAACACTACAAGAAAAAAAACCATTCCGTTGTACCAT
Source organism: Homalodisca vitripennis (assembly GCF_021130785.1). NCBI lineage: Eukaryota > Metazoa > Arthropoda > Insecta > Hemiptera > Cicadellidae > Homalodisca > Homalodisca vitripennis. The sequence continues at coordinate 36,804,103 of NC_060214.1, forward strand.
AGTTCTAATTATTTATGCTGAATCGCGGTAGGAAGTAGGCTCTTGTTAACTAGACGCGGTGCGTGGACATTGTTTGTTCAGTTAGACCGGTCAATCAGCTGATCGAGCTACGGTGATACTTTTCCGACCCGGCTCGCTGGAGAGAGGGAGGGAGTCAGTCGAGTCTTGGAGTTTCCACGAGAAGGTGTACCGGTCCAGTTAAGAAGCTGAAGTTCTTTCTCTAACCCTATAGTTAAGATTTAGAGTAATTATTTTATCGCGTATAAATTCAATTTCAAGTATTTAATTTCTTTAGTGCGTTTTAGTTTCCGATCTGCCTCCGTAATCTTCAAAGTAGTAAGTCCCGTACCAGCGTATAGTTAATATCTTTTATTTTTATAATACTGTAATTAAAATTTCTAAAGTTTCCCATATTTCAGAGTCTGAAAATTTAATTCAATTTTTTGAAGTATTGTGAATTAAATTTTGGTGATAAAGTAAATATCAAGTTTTGTGTTATATTAATTTTGAGTATTTTGAGAAGAGAACTTTTTATTTTGTTTTGTTAATTTAAACCATTTTGGAGAAGTATACATTTTTAGTTTAATTTAAATTTTAATTCCTTTTTATCAGACTCTTAATTAGATTTGTTCGATTGAGTGACATTTTGAAGAAAATCGAATCACAAGTTTGTAAACTTTGTTAACTTCTTGGTGAACTTAAATTTCGGAATAAATCAAGTATTTCCGAAAAGCTGTTCTAATTTATAAAGTATTAGCTCCATATAAATTTAATATATGTGCTATAATAACGGTACACCGTGAAAGCTGCAACACGCAAAATGCAAGCTTAAATTGGAATAATAATAGGCGTTTCATTGAGTCAGAAAAGGAATCCAATTTATTAATTCAGCCCAAGTCCTGGAAACAACCAAAGCAAAAGAAAACTCTTCATGCAAACTACAGGATGGGTAAGGAGGATTAAACAGAATTATAGATTAATAATGGAAGATATTGAGAAAGTTGATTCAAATTAATACATTTCCAATGAATATATAATAACAAGCTAAAGCATTGTTATTGCGTCGACCCCTATTTGTTAACCCTCTAAAGCAGCACATACGCTAGACGTGCATTCCACAACGTGCCATAAGCGGAAGAAACGTGCCAGTTTGTGGAGGTCTCCGTGCTAAGCACGCCGTGTAATGCATGGCAAGATGGCAATCAAGATCGGTTTCATTTTCGGCGGCCCGTGAAACCTGTTCCACCGAAGATTTTTCTTTTACGCTTTGTAGCCTGCATCAGCGGTGGCAAAATGGTCCTAAAAGGCTTTTCCTCTCATCATGTCTTTTTGGCTAACGAACTTCAAGTTTCTAATTATAAAAGAAACATGTATACCAAGTGTGATAAAAATCAAGCAAAACTTTATGCTAAACGGGTTTTATGCTATTTTAGTTACAAAGCTTTAAACAGTCATTATTTTAAAGTCAGACTTTATATAAAATTATGATACTTTTTTTATTGAAACAGAAGTACGTATGGCAAATTTGAACAAAATGGGATAAAACGCATGTGAGATAAAATTTATTTCGAGGAATCAAAAATAATGAATTTAATTATATTTTGATCTCAGAAACCACATCCCGAAGTTTCTTAAAGCAATTTGTCATACTATGTATAGTAGGGTCCATGGAGAGTTTACCATAATTGTTTAAATATCAAACTGTGTGAACATAACATTTCAGGTTAACCACTTGTACATATTATGTACAAAGGAAAGATTAAATCATCTTTGAAAACACCTAAAATAAATTATTTTCACGTAAGTCTCTCAGTAGTCTCACACCAGAATACTTTTCTATCCCTTTTAACCAATTTCTATTCCATAACTGTTTTCTTCTCTTCTTCACTTTGAAATCTTCATGAAGCGCACCAATAAGCAATATTACTCACGATTTATATTTATATATTTTTACCTATTGTAACATAGGCATAGTAGTAAAATATCACAGCATGTCAACACAACACACAACACAACATCACAGTACCACAACCTACTTCTAGCACGTCACGGGACCGACTAAACTTTCAGTGTGTAGTTCACAAAGTACCATGCCAAGCATGGCGTGCCAGTGTAAAAAAACTACACGGCGTGCCATGCACGGCTAGTGTATGGGCCGCTTAATCCACGGTGCAGCAGTGGCACGATGTGCCAGACGCAGGTAAGCCGCGGCTCGTCCACTTACAGTTCGAGGACTTAGCTGCGCGCGTGACCTTGAGTGTGTGGTGATTTGCAGAAGGGGTGGCGGGGTAGCATTATGCGCTGCGTCCCGTAAACATTTCCTGTGACTTATTGGTAAAACTCTCCTTTCAGGAATCGTACTGGCTCAAATAACTCGTCACACTCATACAATCAGTCTGTTTTGTGACAGTGCTGATTGTGGTGGAATTAAATAATAAGAGAATACCAAATAATAGCAATAATAGGAGTTATCATTGTTTTTCAGTTGTTAGTGTGTTGTTTAATGTGTTTTTGAAAATGATGTGTTTGTCAATACTAATCTGCAAATCGAAATCGTAAATTTAAAATCGTTAAAGAGATTGTTGCGCCTTCATCTCAGCGAAAAGCACATAACGCAACCCGCCACACACATAGCCTTTATTTGTTTAAAGTGTGGTATTTAGGTCCTACGAGGACAGCTAAATTCCTCCAACTGTACTGGACTCAACGAATGTCCCTCCCTGTATGGACAGTGAAAACAAAAATATCGATTTACTCCGTAACGTCAACTTGCGACGGGAAATTATTTAGTACTTACAATATCAAATGCGTCCATGTTGTGGGATTGACGACTTCGAAAAACCTGGACACCCTGAAGTGTCACGTGTATTAAGTACATTCCAAAGGAGAGACGAGCCAGAGGGATGAATCCTGGCCAAGACAAGCACTTTCCCAGCCATCCTGTGGGAAAACAACATAGATTATTTGGATACACGTAAAAAGTTATCCCAGATTATTATTTTAGATTATTAAAAATAGTATATAATAAATCATTAAACCCGCAATACTCCTATTGAGTATAAATTCTTAGGTCATATCAATTACAAGCAGGCCAAACCTAGTTTAGAGAGGTCTTAGGCCAAGGGCGTCCTCAAAGAGTAGAGGAAAACTTGGATGGTTCTCACTATGTTTTTAATTAAACGGGAAATTAAAAACTCAGCTCATTAATTTTTTTCTGCTAGAGATGACATTATTCGTATTAACCTTTTGCTCTTCACATTAGTTTACCGTTACATAAATATTATACAATTAATATTTATAATAAATGCCTCAGTTATTATTTCTTACTAGCTATTTTAAGATATGCGTTGATGTTTGGATCAGTAGGACAATAACTACAGTCACTACATACTCTGTATAAGCAACCATAGGTTATTTAAATATTAGCCACTACTTACAATCATCCTTGGATTGTACCCAACGTCTCAGCGTTGCTTGCTGTACGTTATATTATTGAGTGGATATAGAGTTCGGTACTATTTAGTAATCTTTCCAGATTGAACTCATATTTATTGTAAACTACGAAATTTTTATTCATACTAATTAACTAACTTACAAGGAAAATTATTGCATTACAGCGATTTTAAAATTTGTAAAAGCCTTTACTGTCAATTACCTTTACGTTACACCAACAAGTGACCAAGGTTTTAAATTCAGTGGAAAAATCTTTTTTAATGTGAATTTTTGAACTATTTTAGTTTTCTCAGTAATTGACAATTAATGATAAAGTAACTAAGATATCACTTTCATGGATAGACAATATTTTTCAGAAACCACAAAGATATAGAAATTTCTCTTTACAATACTGAATAAAAGAAAAATTTAAATAATTTTCTCCTTTTTAAGATTTAATTTACAATAAAGCTATTTAAGGATTTAGTTTGATTATACCATGGAATCTGATTGGTATTTCACCAATTAAGGTTTGGGTGTGAATAGATATACAGGGTGTCCAAAAAGTCCCGGGTCGGTTAAATATTTTTGAAAATATTTAAAATAGAGCTACAAAACCTTACACAAAGTTACTGGACATAAAAATCTATTTTATCACATATTCAGTGATCGGCTACTTCCTCAGGAGGGCGGCCCGCTAGGAGTCAGAAGAAAATCTTAAACGTAAGCATAGGTTGATATGCATATCAAATAAAATGTCTTTATTAGTAGAGTACAGAGCCGCAAACCCGACCTCAAACGGATAACCGAGTCAAAAATGACAGCCGTTCAAAGATGGCTTGAGTTTGCATCTTAGGTCTGCCATATCAGCTATATCAGATCTGTGGGGAAAAGGCTCTCTGTAAGTAGTAATCTTCTAATGCCTAAATCATTGCAAATAATGAAACTTATTATTCTACAGCAACAATTATTTGTAAACAGTTTTAGGTTAGTAAAGTTAAAATCAAAAAGCTCATCAGTGTATTTTTTACATTAACCTAAGTTGCAAACTCAAGCCATCTTTGAACGGCTGTCATTTTTGACTCGGTTATCCGTTTGAGGTCGGGTTTGCGGCTCTGTACTCTACTAATAAAGACCTTTTATTTGATATGCATATCAACCTATGCTTACGTTTAACATTTTCTTCTGACTCCTAGCGGGCCGCCCTCCTGAGGAAGTAGCGGATCACTGAATATGTGATAAAATAGATTTTTATGTCCAGTAACTTTGTGTAAGGTTTTGTAGCTCTATTTTAAATATTTTCAAAAATATTTAACCGACCCGGGACTTTTTGGACATCCTGTATATTTCTAGTTATGGTTGTAGTGAGAGGATTTAATTATTGGTTCGATCGGCAAAACCACTAAAACTAACCAGTAGATATTTTGTTAACAGTCAAATCCAATTTTTTGTGTTCATTTCAAATACAACAGACATCATAAATAATAAATATGTAATTAAACATTTTCATATTTAGCATAAATAAAATTTTATATGGGATTCTGTATTACAAGTTATATATGTAATTGATATTATTAACAAAATATATAGTTAAACATTACTCCCAAAAGTATTTTATATCACTTTATTTTCGTTCATGATCGAAAAAAAAATTTTCCTTTTAAATATCTAAATATTTAAATACATTTTGCATAATTAAAATGAATGAGTTACTTTTCTAAATTAAGAACGTTTACATAAAATAAAAGAAATCAATAAATATCTATTTCAATATCAAACTATTAATCTTATCTTTACCCATGATAATTTAGGTGTAGGTGTTTTAGTTACTGGTACCTTGGAAAATGAAAGGGAACATATTAAGGCGATTAATGATATTATCTAATTACTTTACGTTTCTAAAAACTAATTTCTACAAAAAATGTCTTATATAAGTACATTCTTTTTAATCAGTTATGACATTTTCAACAAGTGTAGGATATTCTCTCACTGTTGAGGAATAGCTAGACCACTGTGATAGGGTCGTATACAGTATACACTGTCAGTATACACAGTATACTGACAGATAGTTCTTGTTATCTCTATCCTTCTCCGTCCACATTGTCATTTGGAAACAATGGAAACAAGAAAAATTAGATTCTCCTCATTGCAAATTAAATATTTTAGTATACTGAGGGTAGTTTAGTATACACTCCGTACCCAAAGGTGCAGGCTACGACTATCCAAGCAGCCCCAAACACCCAAATCTTCTGCACTAGCCCTGCATTTTTGGCTAGGAGCCAAATGCTGTCCTCATAACTTGGTCTCATGAACAGCGTCAAGAACCAGAGAGTGAAGACTAGGGATATGGTAGATAAAAGCCAACACAACGAGACAGCTGTCTGCTAAACTAAACTGTAGTTTGGTGGTTTGGTATTTTAATTCAAACAAATACCGTTTTATCAGTCATATTTTAGATAAACAGGAGAATTAATAACTGCAGTACTATCTTTAAGATGTATACAATCATTAGTATTACTCCAATCGGATAAATAGTGCTACGCTAATAAACCACTATTTCCCTAGATACACAGAAACATTTATAGCAGATAATTTTGAAATTGAACTTGTTTGGTAGTGCACTTTACTTAACCTGAGATAGCGTGTGGTAACCATCTGGAATTTTAATGGAAACCAAACCATATGAAAGAGGAAATCATACAAAAGACTAGTGTGTCTTTTAACGATACTTTTAACCAGTGACAGCAAAATTACGGTAAAATGCGAAAGACCGTAACATTACGAGAGAAAAGTATTAATAGATACCGCATTGATAAAAAATCACGGAGGAGAATTATGAACACCTAACCCTCAAAGCTCATGCAAGTAATTTTATCATGGATTGCTCTTCTTAGAAATAATTATATAGCTGACTTGGGGATTCATGTTGTGATTCCTAAGAGCAGACAATAATTTAAACCTAAACTTATTAAGTGTAATGCTCATTTAGATGTACTTATTTCGCGCTAAGCAATCGTGCCCTTGGACAAGACGGTGATATAGCCTTCAGAATTATAAATGTAGGAATTTAGCTGCGCGCACGGAACCCAAATACTACCCTTTCAACAAATAAACGCTATCTGTGTTGCGGGTTGCGTTTTCGTACTAAATAGTATAGTAATAGTAAATAGAAGGCGAAATAATATTTTTAACATCAATTTAAACTCACGATTTCTATTTGCCGATTAGTATCGACAAGTAAATTATTATGAAAAACACGTCAAACAACACTAAAAACATTTTATATCACTTCAGGTAAAAATATGTCGTCTCTGAATGGCATTCCGTTTTTTGAAACCCACGTCTTCATATCTTGCTTCATAATTTTTGAAATAGTAGCCTTTCAATTTGTTTGTTGTAGTAGGGCATGTTATCGACGATTCATAGTGAATTTGCTTATAAATTCGACAACACTTTTTCCTTCGTCCAACTTCACAAATATTTTCCCATTTACGTTGCCATAGTAGTCCTCACTATGGTTGCTTACTTCCAACAGGTAAAAGCATTAATCACGAACCCTTTCTCTCCGCCCGCATAATTCATTGTCAGTCTCTCGCCTTTGTAAATCGGAATGTGTAACCCTCTATTTTAGCCATCCGACCAAGTTTGATTAGATATGTGAGACGATGGTAAAGAAAACTCAACTAAATAAATTATTGGGCGTCCTTGCTCCCTGTAATGTTTTGATGCTCTGAAATATTGTTATCCTTTTCTCTTGGATTTCAGGTTTTCAATTAACAATTTACTATTGTTTGCTGTTCTTCGCCAAATAAACTTCAGGTCCTTTAATATCCACCTCAATCTTTTCTCACAGCCCTGGAGGTTTATTTTCCTCTTAGCGCCTTCCTCAATAGTTTTGCAATCGATGTCCGATGTTCTTTAATGTGAAATTGTAAACTAGTCTTCTCACTACAGACTTTTCAAAGTCACCTAAATAAGTAACTGTTCTACTTCGACGGTTTTTTGTGTAGTAAAACTTGCCTCACACTGATTACTAACCTTCAATTTTTAAGCTCATCGTTTATTTGAATCACAACTAGCTATGATACACCAGATGCTGGAGCGGTTCTTTGACGAGTCTCCGACAACGGAATATTAACGGCATGATCTTCATCTTCTTTCATAAATTTATAAATATTATTTACGATTTCGGAGATTGTTCTATCTTTTCATTTCAACTTCAACTCTTCAGACATTAACATTAAAACAATGCTCCAGCAACCTGAATCGTCACAAAACAGTCTGATTTTACCGATGAGTGAGCTACAGTGAAAGGAGGCTCTCGCCGATGAGTAGTACGAAAATTTCGTGAAAAGTGCCACAAAACATTTAATGTTTTCGGGACGCACCGCATAACGCTACCCCTCCACCCCTCCCGCCTATCACTACACACTCAAGGCCACTCGCGCAGGTAAAATCCTCTAACTGTATAAGTCTATGGATAATTTAAAACTGTTGAATTGGCAGAAGACAGAAACTCCACCAACAGCAAGAAGGTCAATTACAAACAGACTGTTATCTCATTTTCAAACTAAACTAGTCTTACGGCATCGTCTTACGGCATCTTACTTCAATCTCATGGATTTGCATATTCAGTTCCACCAATAACATATAAACAATCAGCTACCTTTTACACATACAGCATCTTAACGTCTCGTGTTTCACCGTTAGTTGGCTAGCAACTTCGTGTAGCTTGAACGTCAGTGTTACAACCCACTCGACACTGAGTACAAACATGCCGCTTATAATCTTGTAGTCTGCAATTTTCATGGAAACCATTGGTTGCAATGTAAATTATCTGTGTATGACCCTCTTGAACAAAACTTTAGGAAAAGCGTAGTCCAAATCCGCATAGGAACTTCGTCCAGTGTCACTTTATTTGAGGCTGTCACATTCGAACCCTCCCTTAGTTCAAAAACTTTCCTGAAACCTAGCAGAGAAGTGCTTTGGCATAATACTTTTAACAAAGTAACTTGGTTGCAGGTAAATCTCTTTTATCATCTTCCCGAGTAGGAATTCTTTGATCTCCTATAGTATGTTTCACAATTATTGGAGATACCAGCACAAACTCTGATATACGTAGAGGTTTGTCTGCACGAATAAAGCGCTTTAACTGAACTGAAGATGTTTTGACCATCTATGTAAATTTCAATCTATTATTCATAAATATGTTTAGTACGCCAAATTGTTACCTATACGTTCCATTATTTATATAAGGTGGTTTCAAACTAAATATCTATACTTACCTCCGTACCCAAAGGTGCAGGCTACGACTATCCAAGCAGCCCCAAACACCCAAAGTTTCTGCACTAGCCCTGCGTTTATGGCTAGGAGCCAAGGGCTGTCCTCATAACTTGGTCTAATGAACAGCGTCAAGAACCACAGAGTAAAGACTAGGGATATGGTAGATAAGAGCCAACACAACGAGACAGCTGTCTGTAACATATAATATAGTTTAGTTATATAACTAGTGTTAAAGTATTTAATTTATCTCATGAGAGTGAGGTTTATTGTGGATATTACCTAAAAACATAAGATAAATTAGTGGTTCATAGGCAAGAAATTTGAACAGCATAATAACTGAAATGCGGACATGGTTATAATTATCAGACAATAGGGTGATAAAATAATTTGTATGTTTAAATAGCAATCCGTCTGTCTGAAAACCATAAATATTAAAATGTCACAACCTTCCATTTCCAAGTGTTCTTCTAAAGCGGGGAAAGTATATTGCTAATAATAGATCAATCTGTATCTTTTTACACTAAGGTTATAAAATTGTATTTATTCGGAGTTATAAAGAACAAATATTAGTGAGCTTATCTTATTAACATCCAAGATCACTAGGGCATTATTTAGACTAAAAATGTAATTATACTAGTTTTATTTTAAGTCAATAACTCACATATGTGTGTAAAACATGATGATATTGAATCACCGTTCAGGCTCATTTAAAAATCAAATCAACCATACATGTATAGCTTTCTCATTAAAACGTTTGACGATCCCTTGTATTAATAAATTTTATTCAGAAAGAATAACACAATACTTTTCTTCTATTTAATCACGAAAACGTATTTAGAATATTCTCTAAAATATTTACTGGAACTCAAACATAGACATTAAATAGGTGACGATTAAAAATGCAATTTTTGTAATTGCATTGCATAATTAATGCAGTCCATCGTATTTTAATTCTAATAAGATTATAAATATGAAAGTGACTTGTTTTGTTTGTTTTGTGCCTTCACACGTAAACTATTCACCGAAAACACTAAAATTTTACATGTACATTCTTACGGTCCCTGGGATGAATTTATTTTTCAAGAAGCCCTCCTGCCTATGCCCCACTGGTTTAAAAGTTTAAAGTTACTGAAAAATCCTATGTTGGTTTTTAAATTATAAATAAATATTTTTATGACAGAAAAAATATGTGTTTAACTAACCAATATTTATAATTTTTTATATTTATAGCGTGTAAATATAGCTTAACTTTTACTAAAAATTTTAACATATCTTAGTTGTCTTTTAACAGATACATTTTCTTGACCAGGAAAAAGATAAAATAAACTATGCCGTACAAAAATATGGCCGTAAATTGCAATGAAGATAATTATATACATTTTTAACATATTCTCTTAGTAATGGCAAAAAAACCCAACATTGGCGTCGGAAATGTAATTCACTCAAACCAGAAGTGGTCGTACAGGTGCGAAACCTATAAAATTGCGTGCTAAGCTGCGAGTGACTGCTAGTTCTAAATAAATGCTATAATGCAATAAATCATTTCAATAAACTCCATAATATAGCCTGCCTTCCATAAACTTCGTTAAAACTTAAAACGAAGAAATTCGTTAAAAATTTTTAAGTGTCGTAATTTTATTAGTATTAATGAAAATAACGCAATTATATTTATGCATTTTCCTCTTATCTTTTTTGACTATGTGGAAAATTTGGTTTCTTTAGCTTACATGGTTTTAGACATAATAATTTGCTTATAAAAGTTAAAAATTTACGGCTAGCGTCTAAACGACATATGTTTGGTCCATTATTGGTTTATTTTTTATTCCAAAATAAGTAATACTTGCAAGTTTAGTGACCATTATAAGATCTAAATACAAGGCTAATAATCAGTTATTAAAATTTTAACCATTTTAAAAACAAGTAGAATTTCAAAAAATATTTTGTTATTACAAGATTTATTTTGTTATTATTGGAATCAGCACGTAAACTGATATTGTGCACTAAAAATATGAATTAAGTTTGACTATGATAAAAATTACATATTAATAACACCGTTAAAAGTTAAATTATTTGAACTTTTTTTACCCCGAATTTTAAAATATGGATGAGTATAAAATACAGTATTAAAAGAGTTAATGCACTAAAATCTTCATTTTTATCATACATGGCTGTAGGTAAAAAAGAGAGAATAATAAATTATACATTGTAATATATAGTGTTGCGTTCTCATAATCCCAGTACAAGGATCAGCTAGTCCAGAATTCGTTGCAAAGACGAGCTTTCACTACAATGGCACGTTGTCATCACATTTCCATTTGGAACGACGCACTTCTCGGTGTGGCGATCCCATGTGTTCCGTTGTCACGACAGTTGCAATGAAACCTTTAATCTTTTCTCATTTTTTAGATTATGGCGTGTCGCGAGTTGGGAGTTCCAGTTGTAACGATGCTCCTTTACTTTTCTGGATTTCATTACATTATCATCTTCAGTATTGTACAAAAAATTGAATAGCCTCGATCTGGACACCACCCATGATCTCAATCTTGGTCATCACCAAGCTCAGTTGTGACACTCTAACGGTCTGTCGTCCAGGTATGGGATATTATCCTGGAATATAATAGTTGTACATTTTTCACTCTAAACTCGATAATGGAACTTTTCGTGACAGAGTACCGGGCCGTCGGATGGATGCTGTGACATATAAGGCATCCTTCCTCGATGATGTTCCGGTGACAGGGCACAAAGTTGTGGCTTGGACCTGTCCCCAGGTGCTAAATATTTGCAACTACTGTTTGCTAGAAGGCATCTTCGATGCTTAATGGATGATTGAAAACCGGACCTTCGTCATTTGTGGCAAGAGAGGTCTCGTAACTCCGTTGGCGTACAGACTTCTTTGTATGCTTAGCATGACTGGGAAACTCCTAGATCGGCTGTTGAAACCTAGGATCATTGAGGTGGATTTTATTCCTTCCAACCATCAACATGGTATGTGTACGTGCCACTAGAGGTTCTTTGTAGCACCATAGCTTTTAAGACGCCTTTTGGAGCGGCTCAGCGTGGGATCCAACGCGCACACAGACCAGTATTGACCATTTTGGATAAGCAAAACCCATTCAATTCAAGTATATAGACATCCTGTAGGATGTGTCAAGAGTGTTGCAGACAATTCACGTCTGGTTACAACTTTCTATCCGCAAAACCCCATATTATAGTGGTCAATAGTTTGATGGAAGTTTTGTTTAATATTTGTGACTTCATGAGAATCCCCTTATGTCCGTCACTCCAGCAGCATGAAAGAACAGTGAATCTGTGAACGGAATTAAACGTGCCAATGACGTTTTAACTAGTCTCTGAACAACGATATACCTGTATTGTACAAGACTATTAAGTCCTTTATCGATGGCCAAAACCAGTGCTGTGCAGTTTATACAACCATTTTATTATTATCTAAACCGATCATTGTAGGAAATATCAATCTATTAAAGAAATATCGAAAACAATTCGTACAGTAATTAAAAATTGTATTACTCAGTGAGTTTTAAAACTAGAAAAGGATTGGTGCTGGTTGAATGTATTTTGCCAAAATTTTCGTAATTTGCGCACGTTTAAGTTTTGGTTATAATCACTTGCATATGTAAATAAATATATGAAAAGTCGCACTTTTCTGATGAAAACAAGCACCAATCTAGAAAACGACGTAAAATACAAAATTTTAGGTCCATTTAACGTCAAGAGGGGACCGAGTAAAAACAATACTGGGAAAAGTCTACATGGGAAAATCGGATAACTGAGATTCCCCTAAGAACTAGCTCTGCTGTTCGCACGACAACAAAATGTTTGAGAACATTTCAACTCTTGCATTCGCCAACAATCGAATAACTAACTCCAGATATATCTTTTATTCCAAATCCAGATGTCAGGTCTATAGCAGTTTGAACGGCGCAGTTCAATAAAAGCTAAGCCAAAAAAACTCTGAGTTCTCTCAACGGAAAGATCTGCTCAACGGCTTTACTGCGGTCTTTTATTGAAAGGTTGAAAATAATTATGCAATTTCTAGGTCTATTAATCCTAACTAACATCACATAACAATCCTAACTGAAACGTTTACAATACATTTAATATTGGACGTGAAATCATTGTAAAGAGATTATTTGATCCATCGTTATAGGTATTTAGTTATGCATTGCCATGATTATCTCTAAACACTGGTTGATTTTGACTGACTCAAACATCTAGAAATTTGAAAAAATGAACAAAGTAGCTGCTTTCACCACAGTTAAAGCACACCAAAGCTACCCGTGTAACTACCCTGACGTGATGATCTTCACCTTTCGAATCAATAGAAGAGCTCGTGATTTTAGTCCAAAATCACACCAACTACATCTTTGAACCGCCAAGTGAAGGTTTCAAAAATGGAATTCACATTGAAACGTATAGTTGTCATCAAAAACATTCATTAAAATTCCAACTACTGCAATTAATAACATTCGAGAAACGAGATCGTGTTCAAAGCACTATACTTTGGAGGTCACTTATTCCAGCAATACGTTGTCGATACGTTTATCAACGTTAATTTTAACTGAAATGACTCTATCAAGATCGAACAAGAGAGGCTAGAGGCCCAGTTGAGCAAAGTTATCGACCCTTACTCGACAAATTGCTCGGGGAAAATGAGGAACTATCGGATGTGGTATCCTGTCACCAACTTGTATTACAAGATCGCGATGGTACATCAAGAATTTTGAGGGCGGTATGGTGGATTATCACACCTCGGAAGGTCCGATTTCTTTATTACCTTAATGGCTTAACTAGAATGGCAAAAAATTTAAGAGGAACTGCTCATAGACCTTACAAACGGTTTTCCCGACCGACATGTGGCAAAGCCAAATTTCAACTAGATCGTAAAATAAATGTACAAGAAGCAAAAGTTTGGAGAAGAAGCGTATGAATACACCACAAAATACCAATAGCGTGGTCTGACACACATGCATATACTAGAGATTATTATTTCTTAAAACGAGATTAAACGCGTGAAGACTACAATAGTTCCATTCCGGTAGAAATACCTGACCGAGATCAGAAGCTATATATAACAGTATTTATGTAGGCAATTCACCATCCATGTGGAGAACCAAACATTCAATTGTGGTGCATGCGAACAAATAGAAAAACTGCTATGTGTATTCAAAAAGTTTCCAAGAATTTACGTACCTCATCGATTGTGAAAAAGATAAAAATAAACGACTCTACTTTTTATATCCCAATAATTCATTTAAAAAAGACCATTCTCGCAGAATAACGAGACAAAAATTTCACGTCTCCATAACAAAATGGTACCTGCTAAAAATACGACATGCCACATTTGCCACATGAATTTTGAATGCGTTTAAAATATCGTTGCCGAGAAATATTTAAAACAATTAACTAAACTGCAATCGTTCTTCAATAATGTATTTATAAATTGAAATCTGTATGACCATTATGACCATTATGTAACTAGTGATAAGCTATGGCTTTCCGGATATATATATATATATATATATATATATATATATATATATATATATATATATCACAAAATGATAGACAAACCAAAGTAAAGTTATCTGAACAATTAAAAATGTAGGTTTTCTTACCCTAGATAGTGTAAACTTTATCCTTCCACTTTTCACCTCCAGAATGAAATAACCCACAGCCACTCCTACGACAAATGGTGCAACCTTGTGGACGGTGTTGAAGTGACCAGTAGACAGTAACCGGTCTCCCTTGGATCCTCTGCCCATAGAACAAGAATTTAAATGTAGAAAAGAAAAATATGACAGAAAAAGATTCCTTATTGAGGAAAAACGAGAAATCACATTCGTTATACCCAACCATGTTGAAATAACGATCATATTTATTTACTGTTATTTAAACCCCATTATCAGTATTCATTTACTATTTCCATTGCTTCTCTAGCAACATCAAAAGTAAGACGGTAAATAAAATCCAATTTTTAGATTTTTATAGAATGTCACTTTTAGTCCTGCTCTGGTAAGGTCAATGTCATAGGCATGGATGTTTGAAAAAAATATTTTACTACTTTTAATAGTTTTCTAAATAAAGTAAAATGTACATATTAAACCTTTTAATAAAAGGTTTAAAGAACATATACAAGCTTTGAAAACAAATAACATGTCTACGATAAAATCAAATTTTTGATAAACATTTATTGGAAACTGACCATAACTAGACAAATATTGAAAATGACATGTAAATTTTAGATATCGAAAGTAAAGGAGAGAAATTAAACACAAAATAAGTATTACACATCTATCTAAATTATAATAAAGATCCTCATAACATTTTAAATAGTAATCTAGAAAATAAGAAAAACGCAGTTTTTGAAAAAATTAAATATTAAATACAGATCATAAATTACAACTTGTTATTTAAGTGCAACACATTTTTAAATGGTCCATATGTGCATATTTAAGTGTTTATTATTTATTTAGAGGTGCATGTAGACTGATGATGGTTGAAAACCGAAACACGTGTATGTCAATAAAGACATTTAAAAGGTTTAGGTAATTTTCATTACATTAATTTTACATATTTTCGAAAATGTTTTCGTTTTAATCCCTCCAAATGCCTGACCTTTTTATCCAATGATGTAAAAAGTCAATACAATTAATTACAGCATGGTGCAACAGAAATACATATCTCTGTAGTGTTTAACTTAAATAAAAATCACCACTTCACCAAAACCTACTCGGTTAAACCCAATTCAGGGTGTAACAGCTTGAAGAAGGAATCAGCAGTCTTGATTGCAGTAGAGAGCAGAAAGACTCCTGTTAGCAGCAGCAGTCCACGCTTAGGCTGATAGAAGAGTGGCAGCAGCAGCAGTGGTGACATCACAAACAGCTGAAAGTCCGCTGCAAGAAACCAAGTCTCCGGGCGACACTGCAAGGTTGAGTAAGTCATAAATAATGAAATGCTATTCAGAAAAATTCGACGTATATTTATCTCCAATTCAGAAGTATACCTGTAACGAAATGCCTAAACAGTTGCTGATGTGGAGGAGGTTTGACCACCAAAGGCAGTTGCATAAGAGTTCAAATACACCCATATACTTTTGCCAAACCGGTCCGTTAGAAAGATGGATGAGGAGGGTGGAGGACAACAGGATCATAGCGGCCATGGAAGGAGTTAACCTGTAAACATTGGAACAATATTATACAGACAAATATTTTACAAATTTTATTGATAAGTTGAGTCACTGGTCATATTAATGTAGAATGGACACAAAATCAATAAACAGTGGGAGATTCAAACAGTTTTACAAATTTCAACACTTAGCTAACCACAACTGTATGTTTTTAAATTTAGTGCAAATATATTTGTGAACAATATTATAGAAGAGAATATTATTAGAATTATTGAACACTGAATTAGTCACTGTTATTTGTTTAGTAAATATTGAACAGCTTAGTTATACGTTAATAAATTGAAAAATAATAATAGCCATTCATTCATTCAATAATGTAAATATGTTCTATATGTAATAGTAAATTGCTATAAACATACAGTGTTGAAGCGTTCTTAATACTGGGAATGGTTACAAGAACATAATAACCTTTAAGTTAGCTTGTAAAAAAGTACACGGGTCTCTAAATAAAAGGTATATTGTAACGGATTCAATTTTCTGGGACGTTAATACAATTTTTAATTAAATTTCATTCAAAATAATTATTATGAATTATTAAAATCTAAAAGCGTAATCAATTACCTAAAATATCGCTGTATATATTGTTTGATAATGCTAAGTTGCTTGCCAGAGCGTCGTTTCTGAAGAAAGCTGTGGGCTCGAACTATTCCAGCAATCAAAAAGAAGATCTCCGTTGCCAAGTTCGAACTCCAGAGAAGTGCCATCCATGGATTGTTTCTAATCTGTAAAAATGTTAATTTATTATCAATGTGCAATTCACTTAAAACGTCTTATTGCAATGTAATGTTCTAGTTTAGTATCTTACCTCCAAGTTGGTAGTGTAGTTGAAAGTTGGCAATAATCTGTAGGTAATGACACGATGGGTGATCATCACTAAGAATGCAAGTACGACTCTGAGACCGTTTATACAAGAGATGTCGGAGGAAGATACTCTCATGTCCTTAAGCTCCCGCCAGTTGGAGATCACGGAGAAGGAACTGAGCAATTCTGAAGAAAATAATTAAACATAAATAAGCTAAATACAAACGATCAACATCAAGAAAAAATCAATTTTAACAAGACGTGGTGTTTTAATATCTTCTATATTTAACCTTTTGGGAGTCAGGTGGTAAAACTTAGAACTTACAGAATTAGATTCAAGGAGCTATCTAACACTGAAAGTGAGGATGTGTTCATGGAGATGAATGCACACAACATGCATGTAGAGAGTATAGCTTTAATCCATTTGAATGGGTTTTGTTCACATTAAATTTATCGATTCTAAGTTTATTTTTGTAACAGCAGCATTAACAGTTTGCAATCATTCCTAACTAATGTTCACAATTTGGCAAATAATGTCTATAGTGGCTTAAATGACGGCCAATCCAAACATCATAAATTATCATTACATCGTAAAACCTATAAAAATACACAAATATATCTGGGTAATTAAACAATATAAACACTCAAATGTGATATCTAATTTGTGAATATCGACTAAATATAACTAAGAAAATCCAAGCTTTCTATGTGATACACTAATTTCGTTCATTAATGTATAATGATAGACAAATTTAACTGACACAAAACGTTACAAATATACTAGCTATAATATTTACCATACTCGATTAATAAAACCTTAAATTAATTAGCTGATTACAGTTAGTGAAACTCCGTTTATGATTTGTAAAGGCTTCCAAATTAAAATGCTATGAGTGTAAATAAATGTTTAAACTGTATTTTTACAAGAAATCGGAATATTAAAATTATTTTATTATATTAGGATGCTTTGAAAATTGTTCAATTTGTAAACCTAGCTGCTATAATTATTCTACATGACGCTAAATGTCATTAAACAACACTAAAAATATGGATCATTTATATATGTTAATGATACACAGTATTTCGTGACTAGAAGATCTGTAAAGAATTCTAAGCGGCATTTACTGACGAAATATATTTTAATAGTGTTAATAACTGCATTAAGGGACATTTAACTCCATTAAATTCGCTTTGGTCCATATGAGTAACAAGTATTATTTACAATTATTCAAATAATGACTGTAAATTCCGGGAATCAGTCAAATAGTGGCTAAATCCAAACAAGGGTCTATGTAGTCAGGTAGTTGACCTGCAGCTGAAATTAAGAAAGAAGAGTGGACACATAATTCTCGAAAACAAAAATAAAGACATTTAATGAAATATTCATACATGAACACAGTTAATGGCAGCACCATATCTAAATGGGACTATTTTCCGATGAAATCTTCTTAATTAGGCCATAAACATTGCTGACACACAACATTGTGTAGATAAAAGAAACGAAATGAATTAATCAATTATCTTAGAATATTAATTGTTTTAACGTTCCGATTATCAATAAAAGTCTCCAGCTTCCGACAGTTTTAAAGGACAACATTAGGGGATAGTAAATTTCATAGAAATTGCCACAGAAGTTAGAGCCAGCCGAAATCAGGGTTTCACACTGACGGATTGTTCAAGGTTCGCGGGAGAATATACACTTTAACACGCAAATTAGGGCACATAAAAGGTAAACAAAGGATAAAAAATATGTATAATAAGAAAGGGAAATGAGAATGGTGAGCCAGAGGGGGTAAGATGGGATAATTAGCAGAGAAGAGAATATTTGTAGAAAACCCATAGGCAAAGGAGTAAACTAGGAGGTGGGTTAGGTCGTGTCGAGAGTGATACAGACACCGGTACAAGGGATGCAGCCCCACTGGCCAGCCAAGCGGCGCGGGCACTGTGTGGTTCGGCCGTGATAACTGCTGTGTGAGGGACACCTGATCCCTCTCGCTCACTTATTGATTAAACATAACATGCCTAATTAAATGTAAATATTATAAATCAATTGAAGCTAAACATACTGGACCCCTTTAAGCATACAAGCTTCAATGTTAAAAACCAAAGAAAAACATTGAAAATAGTAGCAGCTAACCTAGAGGGAGAGTGGGAACACCTTAACCACAGGGCGTTGAAGGTGGCCACGTATACTACACTGTCTGACCAGGGCGAACGGTGATAACTCTGGCAAGAAGCCAGGTAAGAGGAGGTGAAGTTTTATAAGTCAATTCCACGACTTCAAGTCCTTTATCTTGAGGTTTGTTGTGGCTTTGTTACACTTGGACCGTTTCTATAGAGTATGCAGATATTCTATCTACCACCTCAGCCAGACTCTCTGATGAAGGCCGGGGACGAGATACCAGTGTTTCGAGTGGTTCCTCGGGTTGCGGAAGTGCTGATAGGTGATCTCCAATCAAGAAGAATCCAGGGTTGATCATTGAGAGATCCAAAGGAACACTTGAGAGTGACATAAGAGGGCAATAGTTGAGCATCGTTTTAATTTTTGTAATGTGAGTGATAAACCACATAAGGGCCAACACAGATTTCCCCATCACTCTGAGAAGATGAATTTTGGCACACTTTATAGCGCTTTTATGAAGGCCACTTTGATAAGGGGCAGCAGGAGGGTTAAAATGGAATTGTATTCCCTGAGGCGCCGAAAAGTGATGAATATTGGCTTGAAAGTTTTGAGAGAAGATAGCAATTGATTGAAGATAGCAATACCTTGCGGAGGTTTACATCAGCACGATATTTACAGAGCCCACGACGTACCGCAAAGTGGGTGAGAGTAGCAATAGAAGCTGCAATTGTTGTTAGTTACGACTCTCAAATGTATAGCTTTACAAAAAGACATATATACACCTTGATTCCTCTGCGAATAGCGTATCAATTGGAGGAGTTCGGCATCCTTTCGTGAAGAGGACAAAAGAGCCATTTAGGACCATGCGAAGAAAGCCGGTGGTCACGTAGTTGAGAGAAATTTCGTTGAGGCGCAGTCAGTAGGTTTGTTCTTACTGCGGACATGACGTCAATAGGACGAGTGTACTAGTTCTTGAACTTGAGGGACGCAATTTTCCACTAATTCTTTGACGATACGATGGATTTCGCAGCAACGAAAGGACTACTGAATAATCGCACAACATAGATTTGAAAATTGAGTGATAGTGTTCTACAAGTTTTGCGAGTTAGTGAGCAACGCTTAGTTTCAAACGTGTTAATTTGACGCGTTTGAGGGGAGCAACAAGTTTTTGAAAGTATTTGTGCCACTAGCACTTCGCCACTGGACATCTGACACCTAAATACAGTACTGCGGCTTATCCGCTCTCACTTGCATCGGGGAAGGTATGGAGATTAAGGTGGTGGACAAAGTAAAATTCAAGAGAACGCGGAATCTGTTTAGTAATTTTTCCATAATCCATAAAAATATCGCCACTTTGTGTCAAGATCAGTGGGAAGAGGGTCATTCCAATTTAAACCGGAGGGCCATAGCAATTTTTAAAAGTTGGTATCGTTCTTGAAGAGGTTTGGTATTAAACGCTTGACAGTTATATATTTTTGGGTCATATTTGTATCTCATAAGAAACATGGATATTTAGAAAAAGAGGTTGTAGAAATAGGAACTATAGGTTTTTTTCTTGTATGCCATTTTTCAGGGGAAGACCTCGTACCTTTATTAAGTTTTGATGGGCATGGTTGGCTATGTTGAGAATTCATAGATCTTGAAATGTGGTGTAAACTAGAATCCTGAAAATGAGAGCATTCTTGATGTAAAATGTTATTATACATCGAGTATCGGGTAGAGCATGAGATTCGATGCCAACACATGTACGATAGGTGTCGAGTTTCTTCCTTAACTATCATTAATTTTGCTAAGTATCATTCCACAGAGCAAGGGGTTATACTAAGAAGCGATGTCACATTAATTGTCATATAATGTCAAACGACGAGAGTTTATGTAATGTTTAGAGAGCAGTTCAAATCCAATTGTATTATTTGCAGATGTCTAGCTGAAATATTGCACTAAGCCAGCGGTTCACTACTGAACGTGTAGAGAAGGTACTGTATCTTTGCTACAAGGAAGATACGACGCATTGCAATGGTAAGTAATATTGTATAAGTTTATGTAAGACGTCCTTAATATTTATTATTAAACGTTTAAATGGGAAAATTAAATTTGATATGAGGGATTATAAAGTAATTTTATTGAAAATATGGATATTGATCAAATTATTGTTTGTCATTAACCAAGCATATCTCTATGTTTTAGAATAAACTAATTGTGAGAGATGTACTTACATACAAAGTCTATTATATTTAAATAGTGATTTTGATCAGCTAGAACGTTCCTCCTGTGTTTTCTACTGCCATGATACGATTTTTGACAATTTGGTTAATCAGAGCTTCCTAATCGGCACTTTCTTCACCAGAAATCTTGATGATAAATCTCCACAACAAAATAAAGTAAGACATAAGGAAATTATTTCATCATTGATATTCACTAGTTTCTATCAGAACGATTTTCAAAAAATCAAATGTAAACAGCAACAAAAATAAATTATTATTACCCTGGCCAAACTATTATCAGCTGAGCAACTTATCAATGTACTGTGTGTAAATCAATCAGTTTCAAAAATCCAACCTGATTTCCATACGCCAGATAGTGATGGTGCTGTCGGTTGCAAATAGTAGATAAATATATTCCTATTGTGCAATCCCACTGCCGCTGGACTGTGATTGTTATTGATATTGAAATAATACTCTATCATAAGTTAATTATTTTAGATAGTGCATACTAAAATATTCTTCAAGCAATGGGGCACATAAAGTGTGAACAAGCCATACAAAATAAGAGAAATAAGAACGGAGAATGGGGAGCTAGAGAGGGTAAGATGGAATATTTAGCAAAGAAGTGAATATGTACAGAAAGACATAGACACATGAATAATGTGGAAGAATCGGTATGTCATGTCAAGAATGACAGCTACTGTACCGGAGCATAAGTTAGTGCAGCCTTTATACATTTAGAATTGGTGTTTGAGGCACAACAGGTGAACTCTCTCGCTCGCTCACGGGGTTTTAAACATGAAGTGAACCGTATATCTATAATTTCTATTAAAATAAATTACGTACATACAATTTAAATAATTATTATAAATATTTACCTGACTTTTTCCCTGAAGTCCTCGACTCATATAAAGTGCTGAGTATCACCAAGAACACGATTGTAGTATAAACGCCCCTGCAATATTTTTTTTTCTTTAATATTATACAATTTGCTTTATAATAACAGTATTTAGGATTAGCCTACTTTTATGTATGGAAATTTCATGTTATGATTTTGTTTCTATTAAGATAAAATGTAGTGCCGAATCGTATTTTACAACTGAAATTAAGCCAAGGCATTTTTCTCCTTTTAGAGAAAATACTTTATTTATAGTATATAAAATTTAATGTTATAACCTTAAACAGTTTTTCGCCAATTAATAGGAACAATTAAAAACAAACATTTTTAGCTCACCGGCCTCAAGATTTTAGTGGATTTCCGATGCACTTAAATCAATGCAATATAATACTGGTACCTAAATTGAAATTCACGTAAGTATATCATCTGGTTTTGTTAAAGCTACAAGAATATACCAAACTACCAGTTTCCTCCCTCTGTTACGTTCCTGAATCCAAGTGCATTTAGAACCAAGTGACCTCTTGGAGTTCTCGCCCTCTAGCAGCCTCCGACTTTAGGAATCTCCCGACCTTGGTTAGCTCTCCAGCTTATAGAATCTACCGGTTTCTAGCAAAATATCGGCCTTCGGGAACACTGAGTATCTAGTACCTCTCTGGATCTGGCAGGTTTTTATTACTTTAGGAGTCAATCTCAAGCAGGTACCACATCTGGGTTCTTCCCGGTCTCTAGAAACTTCCGGCCCTTTAAGGGACTGCTCTGCTATATTTCAAAATATGTCAATTCTATGTTTAAACCCTTTTTATATTTTAAATTAAATTAATATAAACCTCTTTAAATTGTTGTTCGTCGGATAATTTCAGCTTTCCGTTATCAGGTTCAACCATAATTGCTTTTAAATAGTTCGATAGTTGTAAGGAATTAAGAAACGAATTATATTTAATTGTTATTTGTAATAAATATTGTATAGAAATAAGCATTGAAACTAAATACAGAAACATTTTTAATTCGATACTCACACCTCTCATTAATTTTGATGAAAAAACTTAACGTTCAATCAAAGTATATAAATTTATATTAAGGTATTTAATGCAATAAATATTTTAGTTTGGCGTGATTTGGAATTACTAAATTATTTGAATGGAATGTGGTTTTTGTGGCTATTTTACATACATTTTATCGTACACTTCCATTTCTTATTATCTATTATTTGCGTCGTTTGTTTATTTGTTACATACTAATACCTATGTTTAACTTTAAATATGATTTAATGTCCACCAAATTCCAGTGATAAATGATTAAAAGTGATAGTGTATTGTGGAATCAAATAAACAAATAATTATACTGCATTGAATATTTAATTTGGTATTGAAGAACATTTACTACCTAAGGTTAGGTAGGTCGAATAATATTTTTACAGCCCTAAAATAATTTTATTAAAGGATAGATTGTTATATAATCGTTACATAAGTTTCGCAAAAAATTTAATTAGTGATCACGTTATATAAATTATTTTTTCAGTAATTAAGTTTGTACTTTTATTCATACCAAATCTATATAAGCTTTTCCATTTGTATGTAGTATGTTTCGTTAGGGTTCTATACTTACTAATAGTCTTATTGGTTGCAAGTAATATTTCCAAAAGTGCATTTCCGTTTTTGACCGCAATTTATTTTAAGTACCCGGTTAAACATGTACGCATATCGTGGTGGACCGAATTTCTAATAGTTTATCCTAATTTAATCTAAAATTGCACGTTAATAATGTGATGTTATGTTAAGTATTTCCGTAATATAATTTATACATAGTTTAAACCGGAAGTAAATTAAAACATTTGGTTGTATCAGATGATTTCCCTTGAGGTTCATCCGATAAACAATATCACTGCTACAAATTCCTTGCTACTGAAATGTCACTTACTGATTAGACTAGAAGTTAATTTAAGATAGGTTGGATCAGATGATTACCCTGGTAGTTTTTCTGGTAAACAATATCACTGTTACAAGTTTGATTTTACCGAAAGGTTATTTACTGTTTTGACCGAAACTGCTTCTACTAAGTAAAGAACTAAATGGATAAACGAACTTTACTGCAGGAAGTAATATTAAGATCTTATTATTACACATTTGTATAGATAAACTGTCTAATGGAAATACAAAAATGAAATGAAACGTGGTTTTATTGGACGAGAGATTGGACTGTAAAGACCTCTCTTAAATATAATAAGAGAGATAGTTAAAGTTATTATATTGTAATATAATATTATCTTCTTTATTATAACATTAAGGTAAAACATATTTCCCTGTGGTACCAAATGATTTTCCTGATGCCATAAGTTGAGAATAAACCAATCGACTCAAACGATACCATTGTTAAAATAATGTTCATTTGGTGCTTCATAATGAAAAATTTTGATTATTTAAAGTACCTTTTAAGGTTTTTTGGTTAATTCCAAAACCTTAAATCGAGACACTTAAGAAGAACAAACAATTTCGAAATGTTTTTAATTGTTAATATAAATAAGATAAAAACTCAACATAAACAAAATTAAGTGTATGTGAAGAGCAGAGTTTTGAAGTGAAATTAAAAATGAAGAATTTTATCAATGTATATACTTCTATTAACATTACATAATTACCTTCAGATAAATTGGCTAAGAAATAGACAGTATTTAGCAACTAGTATATAAATAATAATGGGAAATGAATTTTTCTCTCATAAATAGTTTTTATTAACAAATCGTTCTTTAACCAATTAGGTGGGAACTATGAAACAATCTCTGAGTACTAAACTAAGAACAATAAATTGATAAGTGGTCAAACTAACGGATATATCACAGCATTTTAGGCCCAACAATGATCAATTAGTAATAATAAGTAAAATTTTACCATATTTTATACTACGATGAAACAATTGACATGGACGCTTCTTTTTACAAGGCTGAGTTAAACACACTCACTTCCGGCTTAAGTGTGGTGGTATCCGTTACACAAATCGGCCTGTCTCAACAACAAAGCCCCACTAGTTGTATCCACTTGTATTGACTTACGTATAATTAATAGTTATTAGGTAGATAACTTCTTGTAACTATTCATGCTTAGGTATTATAAGGTAAATAATAACAGTATATCAGTTCTTACCTTTTTGCTGGCGATAACAAAACACATTCATGTAGTGGTACGTAACTGTATGTGTATTGTTGTTGTGTATGTGTGTTGTTACCCAGATCTTGTATACAACCGTCCAACAGTCCTGCAGGAACTTTACAGGACGCGTATATCACTGAATATACACAACGTTAGTTGGGTAAAACATAATTAAAGATAATAATAATGATGTATAAAATTAATTGGGTTATTAGCTTGTGACAGTTAATCAATATAAATGGGTTTACTATATGACATAAAAATCTTGAATAGCGTTTAACCCAATTAGTACAGTTTCTGGAAAATTCTTAGACACCGGTTTGAATTCTTTTATTTTGCTCGATATAGTGCTCCGACTATTGGTAAAAACTTTTTAGTTAACGTGTTTTTAACGCTTTCTATTTTGTCCCACATCAATATTTTACAGTCTTCTACCAGTTAATATATCATCTAAAATGGTAACACGGAGGCCTTCAGATTTTGACACTAATTTTGGTTAACTTATTCACATATTCGTCCTTACACGTAATTAACATTTCACATAGAATTGCTGAGTTATTTAGTTTTTACCCATTACTCTATTGGCTATAAATGTTTTCAGTTGTTAAAAGTATGATTTTGTAGTTATTTCTCATTTAATCAAACAGAATGCGTGGGAGTAGAGGGGATAATGTTAAACTCTGACTGTAAATATCGTTCCAGCATAAGTTTATTTGCTAGCCTGTAATCATTTGTATTTTTAACGATTTATTTTTAATCATTTGTATTTTTGGTGAAGCAGTTTTTATATTTAAATTTTCAGAGGTTGTGGTCAATGCTCGAGAAAAAGGGTTTCGTGACAGAAATTTATTTCGTGGTCACCATTCATAGTGAACCACAATAGTTCGTGGAACGTGGTTTGTGGTCGTTCATCTAAAGAGGAGTAGGCCTACTCTTATTAAAACATTTATTCGGGGAACTTTCCGTTGATATAAAGTTTTAACTGTTATAGGGCTATATATTTCAAAGGCTGAGTAATTTAAAGTCACCACCCATACGTGTTAGGAATAATCTAACTATATTAAAGTAAATTAATATTGTCAGAGCAAAATCAGCTCTCGAGGTTATGATTGATTCTGTATCGTACACTTCTATACCTCGTTAAAACATTAAAGCTATAAATAACAGGTAAACTATTTTGCTCGTTGTCACATTGAAATACATTGTAAAACTTACACAGCGACCCAATCCTTGGTCCTGAACGAACGAGGCCCATCGGAGGAACAGAAGACATCAAATTTGGCCATGGACATATTTAGCCCTGTCGCCCCCAGAACATTGTTCAGGTGGGTGATAATGTCCTTGGAGTCGCAGGACGAGGGGACGCACAATGAGAACGTTATATATCCCCAGGGGTAGTCTTCGAACCAGGCCTTTAAGACAGTGTTTGTATATTAATTAACAGTTACAATACAAAGAAAACAATCATTTCTTACCAAAGAAGCAAAATATCAGTGTAATATTACTCATTAAAAAATAGGTAAGAGTACGCCACATCACGAGAGCCTTATTAAATATTAATTAAGGAGGAAATTAATTCTAATGCAATATTTCTATTACAATATTATTATAATGCATTAAAATACAAGAAGTATAAGGAAAAGTTTCGATCAATTATTATGTGAGTTCGAAACAAGTCATAAGAATCCAAATATACAGATATTTGTATATTGGAGCACGTAATGTAAAGGAATGAAAGAAGTAACCAAGTTCATGAGATGTCGAAATTACTCCCATGTCGATGGCGATATTGACTGGTTTGGTAAATACTGATTGGCAAAGTAGTAATTTCATACAAGGATTTCAAAATATAGAGCGATTTATATCTTCTAGCATAACATGCAACAATTTCTGAAGAAAACGCAACTATGGTCAGTAAAAGAATGATCAAGGTGAAAACACAATGAAAAATAAAGAAACTACTGAATTTACAGAAGATAAAAATGAACATACTGACATAAAAAACTAAGAATGGCTGGAAATTTTATAAGTGTGCAAGAAATAGACTGAAATAAATTGTTAGAACAGCTATAAAGGATTTATTTTACTGAAAAATTAACTGGTAATTTAAATTGTAGCGAGTTTTATAATTGTATGAGCCAAGACCTATGTATGTCTGTATGACCTATGTATAATTGTATGAGACATCCACCTATATGGTGGGTGGAACGAAAATAAATCTACTTGCCCAAGACTTTGACATGGATTTAATCAATAAGTTCTTTCCTAACATAGGTTTTTACTATAACGCAAATGAGAATATAGTCTTTATGCTGAAAATGATCTTAAAAGTACATAAGAAACTTTTTAATTTTGTAGAGTTTCAGTGGATGAAGTAAAATTAGCAATGAATAGTATTATGTCAAAAGCAGTTGGTAGTGACGGACTATTAATAAATATGATTAAAGCCTTATTATGATACACCCTGGGAGCATTAAGATATTCAGCCAAGGATTCGTTACAAATTGACGAGTTTCTAGTGAATGAAAATGAGTATTATCCACTCACTACCGAACATGTAGAAGCCAACCACCATTATAAAACTGAAATTTATCTCTGTTTGTCTGCCATCTAAAAAATCCTCGGAAAGACTGTTGTACGTCAAATGGCAGAGCACATGGAAAAAGTGATTGTACTTCCAAAGCTACAATCGGGGTTCAGAAGGAACGACAGCACTTGTACCGCCTTGATAAATATGTTTAGCGATCTGTTTGAGGCGAGGGATAAGAGCAGATCTAGCACACTGTTTGATTACTCTGAGGTTTTTTACTCATTAAACTACTCAATGCTACTGGCAAAAATACACTACGTGGGGTTTCGGGAAGTGCAATCTGCTGGGTGACTGGGTTAGATGCTGAACTAGAGGTGTGCCTCAGGGCAGTTACTTGGGGCCAGTCCTGTTCACGCTCTACACAGCAGACTTGTCTGGCTTTGCCGCCCAACTTTTGGAGATGATTTGCAGTTGCATTTTATGAGCCTAATTTAGTGGTTGCTACCATTTCGGAGATCCACTCCGATCTTAATAGAATAGAAACTGTTGTCAGTCAATCTTGCCTCAAGCTCGTTATTAGTAAGTGTTCAGTGCACCATATATCAGCACCACTTGTGCTCCAACTTTACTTGTAAGAGAGAATTCCGAACAAGTGATGCTTGATGGGTAGAGTCTGAAAGTGACGGATGCAGTGAAAACTCTTGGACTGTTGCTGAACAGCGATCTTTCGCTCACAGATTACATGACCTCTGCCTGTCAGAGCGTTCTAAGGTTAAGGGTTCAGCTCCTTGCTACCTCAGCCTGCTAAGTTGCAGCTTGTTAACAGTCTCATTCAGCCAGCGTTGTACGTTTACTACCCAGCCAACGAGAATAGCATTTTGAAAGAGCAAAATGAGCGGATACAAAAAATAAAGAGCATTGCATGGAGTTTAGTTTAAAATATAAGTAAACGAGACAGAGCTTCCGATTATCGTGTAGCAGGAAATCTAATGCCTATTGAGGTGAATGTTAGTGTATAGAGCACCGGCTTGCTGTGCGGTTCACAAGACCCTGACACCTAAAGTGCCGTTGTACTTGTATGAGGGACTCTTGTTAAGTGAGGAAGGAGGTCGCCTTACGTGACACATGTCAAAGCAAAAGACTGTAGGCCTACTTCCCGAAAATTTGCTTTTGGCTCGGGAGGAGCGGTTTTGGTTATTTCGGACCGGCATTGTATAACGCCCTCCCATGTGACCTTAACTCACTGCCTTTGTCTAGTTTTAAAATGTCTTTTTTCAACTAAATCCTTTGTTAGAAATATTTATTATTTAATTAGTATAGTGTAGTTTTAAGAAACCTTCACCGTAATAATTATATTAGTAACGTAGCGTTGGC
Source organism: Homalodisca vitripennis (assembly GCF_021130785.1). Lineage (NCBI taxonomy): Eukaryota > Metazoa > Arthropoda > Insecta > Hemiptera > Cicadellidae > Homalodisca > Homalodisca vitripennis. The sequence continues at coordinate 36,833,097 of NC_060214.1, forward strand.
TGGAGTTATTTTAATTTGTCGACAATAAAAGAATTTTTATTTATTTTTTATTATTTATTTTAACAGAAACATGGATGATAATATATGATTATAATACTGATGAAGATAGTTATTATAATGTCATAAATCATAATAAATATTTAAATGAAATTACGCATGTAGAAAGGGTGGAGTTGCTGTTTATATTAATGATAGTATTATTGATGTAAGTGAAGAAAACTGTAATTCAAAACTACTGATAAATTATTGATTTTATTTTAAATTCAAAATTGAAATCTTTTATTTTACACATTACATTTTCACACTATTGGAGTGTTAAATATTAAATAAATAATGGAAGCAAATAAATACATATTTTCATAGTAAAAAAGTAAAAAAAATATCTTTATATGTGATTTCAATATTTTTGCTTTAGAACCAGTTGTAATAGTTCTGATATAGATATGTACAAAACTGTAATGTTAGTAAATGTTTTGGAATGTTTGATAAATGAACCGACGAGAGTAACAATCAGGTCCAGACGTGTGTATATCATGTTTACGCAAGAATAGCGAAAAAAGTAAAGTCTAGGTCGATGTTACAGTTATTCACGCAGATATCACTGATCATTTAATGTAACAGTTGGCATGCATAATATGATTGTGTTGGGTGGCTGGAGGGGAGAACAACCAGCCTCCCTCTCGCTAATCGCTACCCCATGCCTGTCTCGCACGGACTATGCTGTTCTTGAGCAACTACGTGATAAAGAGATCTGGTTTACGAACAATTTAATCCGTCGTCTTATTTTAAAGTATTTATTAAATCATTCAAAACAACGTGGTTAGTAGTAAAATATAGATTGGACACCAATCAAGTGGTTTTGATTTTAACCACTTGAATAAAATCAAGCTATGAAATAAAAATTTTATATGTTTAAAAATTATGAAAAAATCATTTGTTTAAGCTAATTAAGAAACATCCTAATAATTATAGTTCAAAGGAGTACTATAAATGTTTTAGAAATAAACTGCAGACTAATATTAAACAGACCAATGAGAACTTTTATAAACGAAAACTTGAGAGGTATAATGGATATAAAAAAAGAACATGAAAATGTATAAATGAATTGACAGGACAGTCTTAGGTGAAAGGGAGGGAGGTACAATTAAAAATTAATAACCTTGAGTTAACCTCAAATATTGTAGTTCAAGCTTCCAGTGTTGTGATTGAAGACTGGTCAGGTCCACTCACGGTATCTTCTGTGTATACCCCTCCTCGTCATAACGTTTCATACCAGCAATAACAGCGACTTCTTCAATACCTTGGGTTGTAGATTAATTGCTGGGGTGACTTTAATGCGAAACACACCATGTGGGGCTCTCGGCTGTGCAATCCCAGAGGCGTCGTAATCTCCTCAAGACTATCAACGACAATAACTATCAATATTTTTCTACGGGAGAGAACCGACTTATTGGCCTACTGATCCTTAAAAATTCCTGATTTGCTTGATTTCTTCGTGACTAAAGGTATTTCCCAAACGTACAGACGTGTAGAATCTTGTCTTGATTTATCCTCAGACCATTCTCCATTGATATTCACTTTAAGTTCATCTGCCATTACTACAGAGGGTCCACTGCGGTTAAGTTCTAAATATACTGACTGGGACCAATTTCGATCTCTTCTTGATGAAAACTTGCATTTACACGTTTCCTTGAAGACAAATGATGAAATAGATGAAGCTGTTGAATTGTTTAACAGGACAGTCCAGAAGTGTGCTTGGCAATCAACGCCGTATCAACGAAATGGAACCACTAATTGGCCTGAACTACCCTCTTAGCGTCAAGAAAAAGATTGCTCAAAAAAGAAGACTTCGTAGGATTTGGCAAAATTCCAGGAATGCTCGTGATAAAAACAATTTCAATGGAGCAGCGCAGGAATTGAAACGTTTGTTATCTAACTTCAATAATGAAAGGTTTCAGGTTTTTACTGCAAGTCTAACTCCTACAGAAGACACGAAATATTCAATATGGAAAATTACTAAACACATGACTAGTCCAAGAGTACCGATTCCTCCGATTATCTTGCCAGGTGGTGGCTGGGCCAAGAACAACAAGGAGAAAGCTGAAGTATTCGCTACGCACTTACGCGATGAGTTCAAGCCCAGTGACTCAGCTCAAGCTCCTGACCCAGAAATTGAATACTTATTAGAATCACCTACCCAACCTATCACTTCCTTTTCAGCCCTTTACTCCCTCTGAAGTAACTGAAATAATTGTGAAAACAATTGAAGCCGTACAAAGCTCCTGGGTATGACCTCATTACAGGAAGGATTTTAAAAGAACTGCCGAGGAAAGCTATTATGTTTTTGACTTTTGTCTTCAAACGCAATATTGAGAATTGAGCATTTTCCAGCACAGTGGAAATTATCGGAAACTGTCATGGTAGCTAAACCTGGGAAGCCTACACATCAGGTTAGTTCTTATAGGCCCATAAGTCTATTGCCTGTGACTTCAAACGTTTTTGAGAAGCTTTTCTAAAACGATTTCAGCAAGTTATTGATAGCGGCAACCTTATCCCCAACCATCAGTTTGGTTTCCGCCAGAAGCACTCTACCATTGAGCAGATTCATCGTGTGGTCAATGTAGTGAAGGAAGATCTGGGAAGCAAAAAGATACTGTTCGCGGCTGTTTTTCTTGATATCAGTCAGGCTTTTGATAAAGTTTGGCATGAGGGTCTCCTCTATAAATTAAAACTAATTGTTCCTCATTCTTTCTTTTAATGTCATCAAGTCCTATTTGTCAAACAGGTTTTTTCGAGTCAAATTTCAAGACGAATACTCCAACCTCCACATAATTGAGGCGGGCGTTCCACAAGGCAGTGTATTGGGTCCCATCTTCTACACCCTCTTCACATCTGACATACCTGTACGAGCCGATGTCACCATGGCCACCTTTGCTGATGATACCGCTATACTAGCCTCTCATGAAGTTCCAGGAAACTGCAATCCCAACGACTACAATCTGAGCTGGATGACTTGTCGGAGTGGCTTGTGAGATGGAGGGTGAAGGTTAATGAAACCAAGTCCAGTCATGTAACTTTCACAACAAGGCCTGCTAACTGCCCATCTGTCTCTCTTAATAATGTCCTCCTCCCCCAATCTGAAGAAGTGAAATATCTGGGTATGCATCTAGACCGAAGACTAACTTAGCGTTCTCATATCTGGCACAAAAAATTATTTTTAAAATCAAAATTCAAAAAAATATCCTGGCTTTTAAACAAGAGGTCGAAATTATCATTAAACAAGGTTGTTAGTATACAAGGTGATTTTGAAACCTGTTTGGACTTATGGTATACAGCTTTGGGGTACAGCCAGTAACTCCAAAATCGAAATTCTCCAACGTTTTCAGTCTAAAGTCCTTCGGAACATCCTAGAAGCTCCGTGGTATATAACTAATCAATTAATACATCAAGACACCAAAATTCCCACAGTAAAAGAGGAAATAACTCGGCTACAGCAAGAAGTACCAAGACAAGCTGTATTCTCATCCGAACTACCTTGCGATGAACCTGTTGGATAATAGTGCGTCAGTTACACGTCTGAAGAGGCACTCAAATCCTGGACTTACCTCTTAGGTTCTAATTTCAAACTTTTCTTGTTTATTTGTGTTAGCTCTATCGCTGGATAGAGTCTAACTAGTGTTAATTTATTATTTTATCTAATTTACTTATTGTTCTAAGAATGTCTGAACAGATTGTAAATAAAATTGTAAAAACAAATATTGTAGTAAATAAATTTAATAATTTATTTTTTAATGTAGTAAACTGTAAGCACAATACATGAAACTTCGAAGATGACATGATGGTTTTAAAAGCAACAATATTTAATCTGTGAAATGAAGATATGAAACATGAATGATACATATTTTATTTATATAACAGAAAAAGGAAATTAGAAAGTAATGTCAGGAACAAATACACACAATAGACAATGACAGAATGCATTTTAACATATTAAGTTACAACAGTACAGTAAGACGTAGCAAAAGACAACCCGAAGAAGTACCGGAAAAGGCAAATGAGACCTAATAATTGAAAGAAGGAATCACCAAGGCTCAGTTTTATAGGAAAAAAACTGCTCATTCCAAGAAAAACAATTCAATATTTTAGGTTACAAAACTCAAAAAAGAAACAAACACACACTCACCATGTCCTTAAAGTAAGTTTCCAGACGGTCCGGTAGTAAACCACGTGCATCCACCAAGCAGTGCTGGCCTGTGAACCTTTGCTCTGGCTCTTCAACCCTGAGACACTGATCGTAGTTACCCAGATCTTGTATACAACCATCCAGCAGTCCAGTAGGAACTTTACTGGACGCGTCTATCACTGAATATACACAACGGTGGTTGGGTAAAACATAATTAAAGATAATAATACTGTATAAAAATCAGATTGTTTATGAGTTTGTGACAGTTAATCAATAAAAGTGGGTAAATTGGGTTTACTGTATGACAAAAAAATGTTGAGTTCGTCTAACCCAATTAGTACAGTTTCTAGAACCTTCATAGATACCCGTTTGATTTTTTTTTATTTTGCTCGATATGGTGCAGCGACTATTGGTAAAAACTTTTAAGTTAATGTGTTTTTGACGCTTTATATTTTGTCCCACATCGATATTCTACAGTCTTCTCCCAGATAATAAATCACCTAAAAATGATATCACAGAGGCCTTCAGATTTTGATACTAATTTTGGTGAACTTATTCACATATTCGTCGTTACACGTAACTAAACTTTCACATATAATTTCTGAGTTATTTAGTTTTCACCCATTACTCTATTGGCTAGAAATGTTTTCAGTTGTCAAAAGTATGATTTTGTAGTTATTCCTCATTTAAACAAACAGAATGCGTGGGAGTAGAGGGAATTATGATAAACTCTGACTGTAAATATCGTTCCAGCATAAAGTTATTGTTAGCCTGAAGTCATTTGTATTTTTAACGCTATATAACTTAAAGTATTAGTTTATTTAATAATAAAGTCTATATAAGCCTTTCTAGTCGGGATTATTACTAAATAAGTAATTTAAAAAACAGTACTTAAGAATGATCCCTGAGAGGTACGCTAATTTTATGATCTTCATTTATTTTACTGAAGTTATAAATCAAGTTAATTAGTTTGAACACGCAACATAGTGAAAGATTTCTTTTATTAGTCTAGTTAATTCAATTACATATTTAAATATTTGTACATAAACTAGCGGGCCCGGCGCGCTTTGCTGCGCATTTTCAATAATTTTTTGCAAAAGTTGCCCGCGGCTTCGCACGCAATTTCCCGTTGAAAACAGTACACTATATTCACTTATTCTTTTTCTATCACATTCTAAACATTGCTGAGATAATTGATAGTCGTTCCATCGTGAGCCTCTTGGGCGTATTATGAAGGTATGTACCATATTCCTGCCTCTATCTAGCTGTTACCCACGGCTTCGCACGCAAATCTTAAGAACCGAAGTCCTTATATTACTTAGTAAATTTTTTTTTTTTACTATAATAAATTTTAGATTAAATTAGTTATATCTCCGATGCCACGATTGAGCTTGCTTTGTTGTCTCGATCGAGAGAATATGTACACACGGAGTTTTGAGAACCATACTTCTGTCAAAAAAAAACAACTAAGGTTGATTTTATAACATTCTTTATATTTGTAGCCAACGTAAGATAGTAATTATGATATCTGCATTACTCTTCTGATCAAGCATGAGCATGGTTTATATTAAATAAATATTGCAGTTAAAGGTGAATTTTTACGTCAAATTTGAATTGTATTATCTGGATAGTAAAGTCTATGTTTAACAGTGATTGCAAAAACAGTTTAAACAAAATTTGTCGTTTCTCTTAAGCTTACTCTATGCTTTAAAACTATAAGTGTAATATATGTTTACAAAGAACAGCTGATTAAAAATTTGAAAAGACGTTAACATATGTTTGCTGCAATGCATTTCTTATGGGTATTTCTGTAACCAGTGGGGCGGAATCCTGAATCGGGAAAGGGATGGGCATAGCTTATAAACCTTCTCCGTGGAAAAATACATATACGTACAAATTTTCATCATGATCGGTCCAATAGTTCACGATTCCATAAAGGACAAACATACAAACATTCATTTTTATATATATAGATAACGCTAATCTTGGTTCATTACTGTTCAACATACAACAATACGAATAAGTTTTCAAGAGAGCAGTTAGTACTCACTTCTGAGCGCCCACATTTCAGATTTGAGAACGCTGTGCAAGGTGTATTGGCTGTGGCTCCGGCAGAGTCCCAGGTCTGCCTTGATGGGGAGATAAAGAGAAGCAGTGGTCTTCATCATGAAGTTGATCACGTAACCTGGGAGAGGCATCATAGCTTCCTGGAAGTCACGTGCTTTCTGGATGACTTCAGAGTCGACAGCATCATACGGTCTCCCTAAAACAATACTGCATTTTTCAAAATACAATTAAATTCAATTTCAGTATATAAAAATAGAAATACAAACTGACTGAATTCTTTATCAACAACAATTTTGTTTCAAACAATTGCTATAGAGCTGAAATTTTTACAGAATATTTGAAAACCATATTTTATGAATTGTGTAGAGGTTGAAAATGTTTGGTGCATAAATGGACAAGTAATATAAAATCAAACATTTAAACCTCTTCGTGGGACACCCGGTATTACTTTAACTAAACTACCATTTAATGGTTTACCTTTGTAGTCTTGAAAGTATAAAATAGGCTTGAGAGCAAGTTTTCAATTCAACGTTTTCTGCAATCGCTATTTACACAGGGCACAGAATTTACACAGCTTGACCGTTTTAATTTGAGTAAAAGCTTACTCTTATCTGTTCATTACAGTAAATATTAATTACACAGTGCTTGATCAATATTGCAAAGCAGATATCAAGGGCAACGTCAAGATCTAAAATCTACTACTGATTTAAATACTATATTAAAACACAATTTAGTTGTTTTTGAAAAAAGTATCAATTTTACATCTGTTTATTTTACTTTTTTTTAAGGCATTTTCCGTCCCATATCTGATTTTGCGGAAATCCCTCAATAAAAAGAATATTTTCACAGGTCTGGGAAGCCTACTTCAGTCAAAATAATTTACTTTCGCTAATTGTAATTTACTTCTTGTATTAGATACTTTTTGTATTCTCGTAAATGGTTTTGTTTCTTGCCCCAACCAGAAAAATATATACATACGCAAGTCTGAGAAGCCTTTTTATGTAAAAATAACAAAGAAAATTTGGGTATTATATCAGTTTTAGATCTGTAGCAAAATTTAAATACTTGCTTTGTTCCTAATGTTTGTAATTCATGACTTACCAAGGGTTTTATATAATATAGTATTTGCTAAAATTTGAAGTTAAAAGTAGCTTATACTAAAACATCCAATTGTTTTATTTGGATAATCTCTAAGGTTCTCAGCGAATACCCAACAATACAAAAACTAAATAAACGGTAGCTCTCAATGTAGGCCATGTATTTTTATAGTAATCTGCTCTAAAACAGTTATTTTTTATTAAATTTAAATATGTTTTGTATCAATGTCTGATAAATATCATAAAAACTGTTATTCATGTAACTCTTGAGAAAATAATATTGGTATATAAAATATTCAAAGTTTAAAAGTTTGTAATGCCCACCATTATTTTGTATATACAGGGTGTCCCACGAGTAAACCGAAAAACTTCTCAGTTAATTTCCTCTTCTCAAACTAATGAAAAAAGTTTAGGCAAACATATGTCCGAAAACGCTTTGTTAGCTAGCTATAGCTATAAAAAGATTTCGCCCGATTTTTAGGAAAGGTCGGAAATAAAGCAAAAAAAAATTGAATAAAGCATGTCTCAGATCTGTAAAACCACCCATTACTGAGATATCAAACAAAATATGCACAATTTGGTCTCGAAAAACATGCTTTGTTTAGATTTGAAGTAAATTAAATTCATTAAATGGGTAATAAACACGCAAAGGTTTTAACCAAAACTCAATTCCCAACAAAGTAATGAAAAATAGGCTATTAAAATTAACCCATGATTACTGTACATAAAAACCTATTTTTAAAATATAAATCGATGTTCTGACATTCTTCTATAAGAACGGTCCACGAGGAGTCAATAGGCAATTTTGAATGTAAGCATAGATAGATACAGCAAAGAATATGTAGCATATATATAATAAAGTAAGCGCTCTGTGGTGTAATGGTAGCACATTCACCCGGCAAGTGAGAGGGTTCGACTCCCGGCGGAGCAAGTACTTTTTGGGATTCAATGTCTATTGAAATTAAATAAGGCTATTGCCATTTATACAATTTAATGTAAATAAAAGTCGTTTGACAGGTATTTGGTCTTCCGATCATATGTTAGTTTGCTTATTTAATAAACGCATATGTGACAGATACGGCCAAATACAAAATAATTGAATCGGAAAAAGTAAGCGCTCTGTGGTGTAATGGTAGCACATTCACCCGGCAAGTGAGAGATCCGGGTTCGACTCCCGGCGGAGCAAGTACTTTTTGCGATTCAATGTTTATTGAAATTAAATAAGGCTATTGCCATTTATACAATTTAATGTAAATAAAAGTCGTTTGACAGGTATTTGGTCTTCCGATCATATGTTAGTTTGCTTATTTAATAAACGCATATGTGACAGATACGGCCAAATACAAAATAATTGAATCGGAAAAAGTAAGCGCTCTGTGGTGTAATGGTAGCACATTCACCCGGCAAGTGAGAGATCCGGGTTCGACTCCCGGCGGAGCAAGTACTTTTTGCGATTCAATGTTTATTGAAATTAAATAAGGCTATTGCCATTTATACAATTTAATGTAAATAAAAGTCGTTTACAGGTATTTGGTCTTCCGATCATATGTTAGTTTGCTTATTTAATAAACGCATATGTGACAGATACGGCCAAATACAAAATAATTGAATCGGAAAAAGTAAGCGCTCTGTGGTGTAATGGTAGCACATTCACCCGGCAAATGAGAGATCCGGGTTCGACTCCCGGCGGAGCAAGTACTTTTTGCGATTCAATGTTTATTGAAATTAAATAAGGCTATAGCCATTTATACAATTTAATGTGTATATATATATATATATATATATATATATATATATATATATTATATATATATATGTAGAAAAGAAGATTACCGCAAACTGCACTTATCCGTTTTTTATTTTATCCGTTACAAAGTGGTGGCGTTTCAAAGATTTTAAAAATAATCTGTCAATTCAGCTGAAAATGTAGGAAGTTGCCATAATTTGTTTAATACAGAAAAGGTTTGAATTGAATTATTAAATTAACAATCCATATTCCATACATACAACTATTAGAGAGTGTATTCAATCGTAATTTCTGCAATTTTAAAACTTCGTTTTCTTATAATACGTTTGCTTTTAAAATTAACGTAATATTTATTTACAAAACTTATAATATCAATGACATTAATACCAAATTGTGTTTGTGAAAATGTAACGTTGAATCTAAACTTACAATTTTCTTCAGCCTGGACATGTAATATCTGTAACAGAGAAATTATTAAACACAGTATCTAGAAGAGAAATATTGTTTGAAATTTAATTTCATTTCCGTTAATTTTATAAATAATTGGTCATCATTTGACAAATACGTTGTATACTTCCTTTGTTTGAAGGTTATTTTTGACGATGGAAGGATTGTGAAGGAAACAGAATTTTTCCGGACATTTGTCATCGTTCAGTGAAACAAGAAATCAGTAACACTACGTTTCGTGATCTGCAATCTGATCTCTTCTTCAGGTAAAGAACTAATAATTCTTGTCCTGAGTGCCCATCCCTCCCCCCTTCCCTTTTATTTCCGCCATCTTGTTTTAGCCAGCCGTGACGATTACCATTGGCTAGTCCCTCTGGTCAGTCGTAGATGATTAGTAGACGAGTGAAGACGTATTGTGACCTGTATTACGTAGTTCAGTTTTAATGATTAGTGTTTTGTATAGTTTTTTATTAAGTGCATTTTTTATTAACTGTTTATAGAGTTAATGAAGTTGATAAACAACATGTAGGTTGTGATTCCTGACTTAGGCGTGCCACAACGCTTTGGTAAGATTTGTTTATTTTAACCTAGTTTGTAATTATGTATTAGGTTAGTTCTTTACCTGAAGAAGAGATCAGATTGCAGATCTCGAAACTTAGTGTTACTGATTTCTTGTTTCACTGAACGGTGGCAAATGTCCGGAAAAATCCTGTTTCCTTTACATGGTATAGTTATAAAAATAAATTATATTTCCTTTTTTCCATAAAAATACTAATTATTTACATTATCTTAGTTCAATACATTAAATATTACAGTCATTTTCCTAATGAGTAGGCTTACTACAGTTATATCAATATACTATAACATTTATAAAAGAATTTGTGAATATGAAATTGTGTGTAAGAATAACACGAAAATTGTGTCATAAAATTACATGAAAATGGCTATTTTATCAATATGCATAATATAAAATTATTCTGTTAACTTAATAAAGATAAACTCTGTTTGTTTAAATCTAAACAAGTGACATAATATCCTTTAACATTTTACGATGATCTTAAGTCAGAAAGGGAAATTGTTTATACTCAAAATAATACCTGCACAATTTAAGATACACATGCATAGGTTAGAAACCTACTTTTGTCCAAATAGAACTTAACATGGGTTTCATAAAAGTTTGTAAATTTACGGCTAAAGTTAGATTGTAAAATGTTTTGTTATCTGGATTACATTACCTTTCGAGCGCCAGACAGGTACGATTACATTTTTATGTAATAGTGTAAATAAAGATACCTACCGTGATTAGTTTATGCCTGAAATTTAGGTATATTTTTGTTAGACTAATTGTGATGCTAAGGTACAGTTAATAAAACATGTAAACGGTAAACTAGTTACACGCTATGTAAGTAGCGTAATAGGCTAATCGAAGAACCAAATATATGGTTACTTGTTTTAAAAACTTATTAGGATTTTAATAACCTATGAAATCACCATGCCACGAACCATTCCCTAACACATACGGTATCAATTTGTTAATACGCTTAATTAGCACTGGTTTGACACATCAATTAGAGAACGGCTTTAATTTTTCTATTATAATCCTAGTAGAACCTACTATTTTTTAGGATTATATTACAACCAATGAATATCGCAAATTGAAAATTACAGTCACCTGTAGTTGCTCTAGCTAGTTCGTACTGTCATTCATGTAAACAATGATTTTGACATCAGCTGTTTTTTGTAAGTAATCTAATCATTGTTTTATTCTCATATGTTATTGTTTATTGTCTAACACAATTTTGAACTTTTGGTTAGTATTTCATATGAAAACCTTAGGTGAACGTTGGTCCCTTGTAAAAAGTCATAATTCCTTGAAAAACTGTTTGTCAATTTTAATAGCCACAATTCTAGTGATTATCAGTTAAACAACTGTTATTCTACTGCAAGAAAAGACACCCCTCGCTACTGCATCGAACTGAAACTGCTTCTCAAAATGAAAAACTGCCCTAAAAGTCACTTATCCTTCTGTAGACCATAAACGTTATGTTTCAAAACCTGCTTCTGAAGCTTCTAGCCCTGCAGAAACTTGCATCCAAACTCTATATTTATAATCTCTTGCTTCTTACTCAGCCACTAATATGGTGCTTCTCGCAACCGCTATGGTTCATGTTGAAGACGTTTATGGAAAATCACACTCACAAAGAACCTTAATAGATATCGTCAGTCAGTCACACTTTATAACTAATGAGTGCGACATGAAGATAGGTTTGAGTGAACAAGCTTTTAATTCATTTGTAAAAGGAGTAGGTACTGGAAAAAAACTGCTTCCCAAGACATTTATGTCACTGACTTTTTGCTCTCATTTTAATCTTGCTAGCCGCTTTATTATATCTGCTCTAGTAGCAGGTTTTTTGGAAGACAGCTTGCCAAGAACTAACGTATGTTTGGAAAATCTTACTCATTTGAAGTATTTCGTCTCGCTTATCCAAGTTTCCATATAAAAGGAAAAGTTATTTTTTAGATTGGAAATGCGCTATGGCCTCCTCTACTCAAACAAGATGTTGTTTTCGGACCAGCTGGGACTCCAGCTGCCCTGGAAGCTACTTTAGGATACATTCTATTACAAAAGATTCGTTTTTTAAAAGCATGCAAAATACAAACATATTTTGAGCAATTCCGGAAGAACCCAAACTAGTCCACCTTGCTCAAAGGTGTTTAGCACAAGAAGATATACTACTAGGATTATGTCTGAAGATGAAAAGGCGATTTGCATTGTATTTCAAATAACTTGCATATGGTAAATCAATGGGAAAATTTGTTTTTAATAACCCTTCAAAATATAACACTTTTAGGCTCATGAAAAATAATAATGTTTTAAAATACCTCAATCAAAAGAAAAGATGAATTTTCATTGGTTTTGTTCAGCAATAATGCAAGAAAATCGGGATAAGAACTACATATAAGTCCTGAGTCCCAAATATCAAGAATACTCCAGTTGATGCGCATTAATACACCAAGGAGTACAAAAACCTGAAAAAGTTCTTCTACGAGTTGACAACGGCAGTCCTCCCAAAAACAATTCAAACACTTTGATTTATATTCTTCACATAAATCCTAAGCTCTAACCCGAATATTTGACATACTTTTAAGATTCTGACTCTTCGAATATACTGCCACCGCTGATTTAAGCAAAATGAACCTTCAAACACAAGTCTTACCTGAGCATCGTAATTATCCAAGTCTAATATGGAGATTTTTTCCCAAGGCAATGATCTTCAAGTATATGAATTGAATTCAGTAGTTTTTGGTCTAACAAGTTCCCCTGTTATCCCCTCATCGAGTGATGTGCAAGCTTGCAGATCTGGAGAAGTCGAAATGCCCTATTGCTGTAGATATAGACCAACAAGACTTTTATATGGATAACACAGTTATTTCAACTAAAAATGAACCAACTGTAATGAAATCTGTTTAAATCTGGAGGTTTCATTCTAACGGAGTTAACACTCTGATGAACACGTGAATAAAATCCCTGAAGACCTCAAACAAAACAAAAATCCAGATCTTACAAAAGAAACATAAATTAAAGTGTTAGGATTGCAATGGTCACTTACAAACGATAATCTGATGTTCAAGATTTCCCAAGCCAGATGAGAACTGCACCAAGCGCAATATTTTATTAATAGTTGTTCGACTTTCAACTTATTGGAAGTTACTGCTCCAGTTTTGATCACGTCAATATTTTAGTTCAAGACTTATGGAGTCTAAACATAGGATAGGATGAGAAAGCACCACCAGAATTATTTCTGTGACGAATTCAATTCAGTTATCAACCTTACAGTATGCTTGTCACGTAGGAGCGGAAATGCAATTATGTATTAATAGGCTTTGCAGATGCAAGCAGTAAGGCCTACAGAGCTGCTGTGTATGTCAGAATAACCAGTAAATCTTAATGTGAAATTGAAGTACATTTACTATGTGCCAAAACAAGAGTAGCACCGTTGAAGCTCAAATCCGTTCATCGCTTAGAACTGTGTGCTGCGCTTTCCATGGCTAACCATACTACTCTTATAGTGTTTTTTGTTACACATTTATAATATTACGACTGTGCCTCTTGGTTATATATTTACATTTTATTGCTTGCATTTGTTGTTTTTCTAGTTTTTTTTTTCTCTGTTGGTACCTATATATATTTTACTCTTGTTATTTATTTACAGTATTTTCCCCATTGTTGTTTACTTTATATAGTTTATTTGCACTGTTATTATTTATCTCTTTATTTATTCATATGTCACGTCTTAGACATTAATGTGCATGCATTTAAGTTAAATATGCTTTTAAGTTAAATATTTTTTATTTTTTCAGTTTTTTATTTACCACTATCAGTCATTAATGTTAATATTTTTTTACTCTTGTTATTCATTTAAAGTTTATCTTTCATTGTTGTTGATAATTGTATAGTTTATTTGCACTGTTATTGTTTGTCTGTTTGTTTCTCCATATGGTATCACACCTTACAGTAGTGTATTAAGTTAATATTATCACTAATTTATTATATACTTTCACTAATTTTTAATATAATTTATACTTTCTTATTACATTATTTATATGTTAATTATGCCTAGATCTGATTTAGAGTCCAGTTGCATGTTTGGTTTGGCCCTTTTGTTTAAGTATGATTTAATCATCTATTATAAGTTAATAAATGTAAATTGGTTTTTGACCGTTGGAAGGAAATAAATAAATAAATAGTTATTTTCAGTAAAAGTCACAATTCGTACAGGATGGTTGCCTTATTTGATTTCTACGGTTACCTTGTACTGGATCAAATAAAATACTGCAAGATAGAATGTACCCATCGCAAATAGAATCTCTTTTAGATAAAGGAAAACTTAAGTCCTTCAAACTGGAGGCACGTTTCAGGAAAAAAGACCCCCAGTGATTGCTCTTCTAGAGGTTTAACTCTAACGGCAATGATTAACCATAACTTGTTGTTTTATAGACCTACACGGTTAAAACTCAATTATGAAAATTGGCATTCAACCAAACCCGAATACACACCGTCTCAACATATTAAAACTGTACACTTATTACTATCATTATTTAATTTTTATACATCTAAAAAGATTTTTCTCTCGAATTTACCTTATTTCACCTATCAAGAAAGTATACTCACTCAATCAAGTAGTTCTGAGTAGTCTAATTCTGTCATAAATCTTCCATTTTCGGCAACTATAATTTACTTCCCACCCTACGATACTATGGATGCCACATTTCCAGATGCCACAGTTAAGAATGACTTTTTGCCCTGTCAAGAAAATATATACATGAGAACGTCTGAGAAGCCGACTTCCGTTAAAAGGAATAGGTTGGGTTTTATAAGTCATAAAATATGTACACAAATTTTGACGTTATCTTTCTCTTCGATATTTGCATTACGTTACTGATCAAACACTGCATAATTATAGTTTTATATATTCTCGTGCACAGAGATACAAAGTAAATCCAACTTTGGTGTCGAAAGTATAGTTCATTCATACCAAAAGTGCTCATAAGCCTTAGCCTAAAATACAGTCTCATAGTTACAGGAAAAGCCCTCTAAACTAGAGGCACGTTTTAGGGAAAGAAAACCCCTGTGATTGCTCATATAGAGGTTTTAATCCAACGGAATTGATTAACCATAACTTATGGCCCTATGGACCTACATGGTTAAAGCTCGATGAGGAAAATTATCATTCAACTGAACCCGAAAACATACCAAGCAAGTGGATATGTAAAACTGTATACTTATTGTGTACAAATAATAAGTATGCAGTACTTGATCAGCAACGTAATTATTATATAAAGGACAAAAATGCCGTCTAAATTGTACTACATATCTAATGACTTATAACACACATCTTAGTCTTTTTAACAGGAGTTGGCTTTCTCAGATTTTCTCATGTATGGAAAATGGCAACATAGAATTCTTAACTGTGGCACTTAGATAATATGTTGCAACCACAATATCGTAGGTTGAAAGTAAATTACAGTTGCCTAAAATAGATATACGTACTAGTGACTAGTACTAGATTGACTATAATTTCTTAATAGACGAAACAAGGCAAATTCAAGATTCAAAATATTCTTAGATGTCTACAGACTAAATAATAATGGCATTAAGTATACAGCTCTACATATCCTCGTGCTCAGAGCTACAAAGTAAATCCGACCCCGACGTCTTAATATAGCTCATACACACTTATAGCCTAAAATTAGAGCCACTATTGATTTATGTTAAAATATAAAACTTTAAACCCGTAACGCTGATATAATAAGTCTGGCGGATGAAGAAAATAATTTGTAATATTGTTCTATGATTATTATGATTTTCTCATCTCGCTTAAGGGCATAGAATAATGTAATGCAAGTTTTTTTTATAAAAAGTCACATTTTGTTAATAAAACATTGTTGAAATTTCAACTTTAAATGTGTAACTAAAATATGATTACTTTTATTTATAAGCTACATGAAGCCCTTATCATGTATATAATTATTTTAAGTGAGTTATCTAAAAAGATAAAGACCTAGACTTTGTTATACATCAACAGTGATATAAAATAGTTAAATTATCGCTGAAATCGCAGAGCCATTCAATAAAATGTCATGGGTTGTTGTAGATAGATTCTATTTATTTTACGAGTACTAAAAAGTGTTGCACTCTTCAACTAAAAACTTCCAAAAGACTTTTATCTTAAATCTGAAATTTATTAAGATTAACAATGTTTTCTCAGAGACTATGACTTATATCTGGATTGTTTATAATATTATTTAAATTAATATGCTTATAGAGTCCATATTTTCAACACAACACAGTGTGTGAAGACGCGATAACTGTTAGTATATATTTAAATTTTAAAAAAACCATCGAATGATTAAAATACCTATACCAGTTTCTGCATGAAAACAATAGCATCAGCGTTTTGTATGTTAATCCTATTTAAATAAAATTTATGAAACTTTGGGATTAAAACATATACAATCTACTCGTATATAACGATTCATTAATCTTGTTTAAAAATGTAAATAAATAAAACCGTTGGAAACATTTGTTACACTAATTCTTTGCCTCTTGTATTCATTTGATACAAACTATAATCGCAAGGTTTGGGGGCAATCGCTGAATAGTACTGAAGTAGGGGGGAACTTTGATATTTTCCCGCACATATGGACACGTGATGTCAATTACCTCAAGATATTCAATAATTAATTAAAAATAAAATTGAATAATCACTGAACTGCTTTTTTAAATGGCCAGTGTTCAAAGGAATTAGAACAATACATTCAGTAAGTTTTATAAACTGATTTCAACTTAAACACAAACTTAAGGTCGAACATACATGTAATGAATAGCAATTCAATAAATTATGTGGACTATATTCCGTCGGTATCAAAGGAGTGTTAAAAACTTGCCATATTATTAAAAATAACTTTATTTAACAGCGAAACCGTAAGCGGTACAATAAAAATGTAACCATAATATTTCAGCAACATTTTTATTAAATACAAAAACAATATTAAGTTTTTCAATACCTTCAAACATTTTGGTCATAATGAAAAAAAAAAAAAAAAAAACCAGACATATTAATTTTGATATACATTTAAAGCTTAAATCCATTTTTTTGTTACGGGGAGACGCATCTAAAAATATTATAAATGTTAAGAATAAAATATTATAAAAAGTTCTTTGCAATGAGATTTTGGGTTTAGCCTCTGTTTTAGCAACTGCCGATCTTCAAATAAAGGCTTATATCTTTGATTAGAGCTTCACGTGTAGATCATATCCAAACTATTGCGTTATTCAATAGTCTTAACTTATAAATGCTAGTAAAATCTATTTATTGCACTTTAATTCTTAAAAAAGTAAATATTAGTTATAAATCATTACTGATAGTAGGATGGGTTATTGTAAATTTGTTTATTTTTATATTACTATAGAATACTTTTTTTTACTTTTTATAATAAATCTGTTCAAATGAATATTTTACAAGATTATAAATATTGCAGCATAAATTCAAATTGCCTAGGTACTCAATTATATAATCAGTTTAAAATAACCTGTTTGAAATACAGGATGATACTCTCTTGTATTTATCCTGTAATCATTCAAATTACCGAAAACTACCTGTTGAAAATTATCCTTCATTAACAATATAGGCAGTCACCTCCACCGAGCAATGCTATATGAAGTTGAACCGGGAAAACAGCTAAATGAATCTTCCCATACAACAGTATGATTTTTTATCCTCCCCAAGTCGATTTGACGAAAAATATGTTTGATAGTGACTTTTTCACTTGTTCGTATTTTTAATAACGCCTTGTTTATCATAATTTAAATCATTTTGGAGGTAAGAAAATCATAGTTTTTTATCAAATTAACAATATGAATTAAATTAAATATAAAGATGGGAATACTTAAAAACAGTAATTAAAACTTATACTGCGTGTACAAACAGTACTAAATGTATAAAACAGTTATAAAAGAAAATTAAAAAAGTGCAATCTCTTTAATGCATGTCTACACTCTATTAAAAATAAATTTTATGTGATAATTTAACACTCCAGTTAACACCTTCATTACGGCTCTATCGATACGGAGTGTTAATGGTTTGACATCCAGTACACCAATTACCGTGTCTGACCTAGTTAAAGTATAAATTAATTTTAGACATTTACGACCATTTATATCTTAAAATAGGTTTGGGTATTAGGGATAATATGAGTAGATGTAAACGATGCATTTCTCATCTTACCTGTGAAATAGATAATTACATGTATTCTAACATATTAATTTCAGAACAAAAGCTCACAAGCACTTGTTACAGATCCTACACTAGCAATTAGTTAACCACCAAAATAAAGATTCTAACATACTCTTTTCAATTTTATGGCTAGTATATCTATACACATTCAAAACTCATACATTGTATGCGGTAAATGAGAGAAAGTATATACTTACAAGGTGCAAAAACCACGTGAAGTTCCAATAGACCTTCATCATTCCACTGTCGTACTCAATGTAGAATCTTAGTGCACATAGAGAACTGATAGGCAGTGGGAGGGAAGAGATAACGGGACAAATTAAACAACATAGCTTTAAACATTCAACCGTATGCAAGCGAGGCAATAGAATTTTACATTTACGGCTTGTAGAAGAGTCTGACAAAACGAAAAGAATATAATTATTCTTTCAGCTTGTTAAATATTTAGCTACACGTTTTTCCCACAAAGAGGTGTAGGGCGTTTTCTGTAAAATAACAATGGATTTTGTGTTACCTATGTAATATCTTATATATGACCCATTATATATATATATATATATATATATATATATATATATATGTATATATATATATATATATATATATATATGTATATATATATATATATATATATATATATATATATATACTGTACATACAATTTATATGAACGACATCCATGTTAATGATCTGTGAAATACAGCATAGAATCCAAATAATGATAATTGTTTTCTTGTTCCTGGCCGAATTACAACTACTATGTAGATAAAACCTCCTAATATATTACCAAAATCAGGCCACTCAAAAACGTAAACACTGGATTTAAGTATTACAGTATACATTTTCCAATTCTCAAAACGTCTTTTTGGACATTAAAGTTGGTGGTTGGGTGGTCGTGACTCATATGAGACGAATAAGGGGGGTGGGCAAAATATAAAATGGGTAACATAATTAACACATGTGATTGAACTTTTAAAACCATTATTAAGAGTAAGCGTGTAAGTAATGCAAGAATACGTACTGAAATAAATCTATTGTTATATTTTTACTATCCCAAGATATTTTGAACGGGAAAATGAGGCAACTTGTATGGCCTTTGTAATAATTTTAAAAGCCCAATAATTTATCTGACTATGTTACTGTTGTAAACGTTGCTGACCCTACATTATGCCGCCTAGTTCCGTGTCTATCATCGACGGCAGTAAATTTCGAGATACTTAATCTATTTACAAACAATTTATGATTCACTTTAATTCTAAGAGTCTCTTCTAATAGAATTGAGTTAATTTTACGCATAATATCAAAATTCTACATCCAAGAAGACGGTTTTACATTTGACAAAGCGATACTGTACGATTAAAAATAAATAAATTGAGCTTTTACTCATTCGAGTGACCTGATTTTATAATCTATTCAGAAGCTTTATTTATATAGTAGAAATAATGCACTCAGAAACAAGAAAAGAACAATCATTGCCTTATGTCACTTCTATAATTTACGGTACATGCGTATAGGTGTACCTGCAAAATTAAAAAAAAGATGTAGCCCAAATAGAATCTAGAGGTACACCATTTTTACAGATTGTGTATTAGTTCGGAAAGTATCATAGGGTTTGACAACACAACGGTTTGGGTCCTGTGACACGGTTGGGTTATGTTAAGTCCAGAGGCACGGTAACTGTATGATTAAAGTTTACATCAGGAAGCCTTAAAGAATTATTAGGCAAAAACTATACTTTATAAATTTCTTTCAATTAACAAGTACACAGTTTTGCTGAAAAGAAAACCTACATTTTACAACAAACCCCTTCCAAAATACCACTTTTCATTTTGTCGCATTTGGTTCCTTACACATGTATTATGAAAACACAAAAAAGAGTGTTGGTCGTACATATATACGAAAATTGAATGATATTCAGCTCAATGCCAAGTCTACTCTTTGGAAAAAATTCAAGGCTAGTTCTTAAGACTACAATAGATAATAATTTTACCCTTTTGGTTTTGAATATTAATACGAAATCTCCATCTACTACGAAAAAAACCAAAAATTAAATATATAGCATATTCAAATACATTTGAATACCAGGAGACAGCCCCGCCAAACAAAAGACGTCTACGAGAAGGATTACTGCCTGTATAAATAATTTGCAGAGCCACATTGTTTGTTCTTACTTTTGTACTTGCTAGACAATATCTGCGAGTAGGGAAAGTAGGGAAAGGTGTCAGTGACGGTTTACCCTTTATGTCCTTTGTATACTTCTTGGAAGGACGACTTATTGTCAATGAAGTACAGATTGCCATAAATCGCATAGGTCTACTGTAGGATTCCGTTTTTATGATTGGGAAAATTTGACGACCCTTTGACGATGAACAAAACTCAAGTTTTTCCAAATATTAGTTGTAAATGTTAAGATTATATCGACGTTTTCTTGTTCTTGACTTTATTCTGTTCTAAATGATGTTTTATTGAATAATTTTATTGGTTAAATGTATTTGATAACGAAAATTTTTAATACAAAATGTACTATGTATATATATATACAAGGGGTGCGTTGGAAAGGTTTTTACTAGTGAGTCCTGATGAAAACGAAATCTTGGAATTCTAACTAGTGTTGATAATATGAGAACTATAAACACCTTGAGATTACCCAGCTCAAGAAGATAACCTGGCTTCATGAGGTAGCTCTTGAGGCAGTTGTGCAGCTCACTACTGCTCCCTCCTCGCACCGAGGTACCAGGGATTCCGCCGTCTGCTCTGATGGGCCCCTCCTCGTCACTGGAGTTTTCGGTGCTGCTGCCATCTGTGGAGGGAACAACAAACAATTAAAATTAATTTCCTTATTTTAGACTGCTATACTTCAAGATCCCTCAAGGTAGTAGTAGTAGTAATATTAGCAGTATTTATAGCAAACAACCAATACAATTTTATAACAATCATATTTTAACTAGGTATTTGAAATATTAAACTCCCATTCATTTTAGCGTTCCACAAAATTAACTAGATTCCAATTTTTAAAAGAATTAGTAGTTTAAACTTGTGTAACAACAAATATATAACTATAATGTTTTTAAATTATTTTACAATTAAAGTTACAAATACATTAATGGAAGTGTTCGATCGGTTAAAAAACAAACCTCTAACACAAATATTTATAGAAATGGCATTATTCGCTTTTATTAAATTGTAAATCTTGTAGAAGGAAGTTGAACTAAAAAATAGCCTAGAAAAGGAACTCAGTTATTGACAGAAAAAACCGAAATTAGATTGGGGAAGACTTTAAAAAGAGCAAGAAAAAAATAAATAACTTATAAGCTATTTTAATTCCAGTTTAGAACGCACGGAGCTTAACTCATACAATCCGGCGGAGCTTAATCATTCAAGTTTAAAAGTGGCTAGCAGGTGATAAAAATAGATAAGTAACCTATGAATAAAGGTAACATATAAATATAAACTTCTGTGAGTATTATTCTCAAAATACTAGTGTGGATTTGAACAAAGCATTACAAAACACAAATTAAGGTCCCTAAAAAACTCAAACTTTTGCAACGGCCAGGAACTGTGTTCGACCTTCAATTTGTTGAGAACTTTTTCGGCTTAGTTAACCATTCTGTATAGAAAATTAATCTGAGTATCAAACTGCTCCGACTATCTGAGAAAATAATTAATAATCACAAATAATATCATAGCAATAAACCTTAAAGAAAGTAAGCAAACAGATTTTGTATAAACAGAGTACACCTAAACATTCAACAAGCTGAACAGTTAAAATTAGACCCATTTACAAAACTTTGTTCGTTCTTTCCCGGGACACTGTAATTTCGATCGCAAAGATGTTTATGTAGGTATTTATGTTATGAGGCTTACAAATAATTTAGTACCATAAACAAGGAATGAATTATCCCAAACAATCTGTTTTAATTATTTACCAATTTTCGGTAGATTATTAAATCGATTTTCATTCGCCATAATGCAAGGTAATTCAAAAACATACAGCTATATTTTACAATCTGGCTCCGTTACGTTGGTTCCAATTCAAAACTCAAAATCATTGGATTTTGTATAGAGTATAGCATGGGTACATTCAGAAACAAATGAGCTATTCCACTTTAAAACTTTCAAGTGGTTACCAATTTAAAATTCAATGCATAATTTGAAATATTTTAAATTTTGGAGTGTATTATTTTTAATAAATAACTTAAACATACCTTGCCAGTAGTTCCCAAAATATTTTGGGTAATACCCTGTACAATTAATAAAGATTTGTATAATTGGACTAATGTCGGATCTATGAGTAATAACTTAAAATTTCAGAAGGGAGGTTAGAGACACTATTTTATAAAGTGGATCATTTTACCATTTGGAGAATGAAGGTTTTGACGTAAATTTAAATAATCAGGAGGAGAACCTTAATTTTTGGTGACGTAACTGATGGTGAAGTTATATCTCGGCGTCACGTGACAAAGGTTCCCTTAATGGAGGTGTGCAAATGGTACACCGGCCATTTCAGGCTATTAATCATAAGTTATGTACCACCTAACTGCCTCAAGCTGTTGTGCTACTATACCTAATGGCCTGAGATTTGTTCATGGGGCTTACACATTTGGGTTTAATTTTGATCTCTCATAAATGTACGGTGAAATAAAGAACGAAAAAATATGTAATAGTTATTTTGGGTTTATTTAAAAATAAAATTTCTTGTTGTAACTGGAATTTTCGTAAATAAATGAAAAAAACATTGATATTGATGTAAAGAATTTAGTAAAAGCTTCAGAATAGGAAAATAATTATTTTCTATGTGGTTTTTATAGAACTGACTGCAGCATAGATTTTGTACCATTAGTTTCAAAATTAAAAATTAATGGTTTTATGGTTCTTTTAATCAAAAACGTAAACACACTATATGATGACTGCACGAGTAACTGACGGCTTTTGGATGATTTCAATACAATATTTTGATTTGCTTTTGGCCCAGACAATATATATTATTGTAAGAGAGTTATGAAAAACTGTAATAAAATTTGGAATTAGAGCAGGTTATGGGCTATACAAGTCAATTACATTGAAGTTATGTATAAGTGCTATCATAAGAGCTTTGATATTTGAGTAGGAGAGGTCACCTTCTAGGAGGAATATTCATATTCAAATATGTTTAGTTTTATAGCATTCCGTTACACATTTTAATTTGGCAAGAGTAATATTTTAGTAATTGGTAATATAAGAAAGATATTTTTAGTGGCACTTATTATAAACTATTTCAACATAAAAATTCAAATGGCTAAGATGGTCGGGGTTTTCATTGTAATCCTTAAAAATAAACGTATCGTAATGAAGCAATATAGGTAACTAACTTAACTATTATGATCTGAAATAACGAGGTTTGATTCAATCATTATTGTATTAGACCTTTTAACGAAAGTCAAATATATATAATTCAGTTCAGTCAGTAGAGAAGTCTTGATATCATTTAAATGTATTTAAAAAATACAGATGTGAAACTTTTTGGACATAATTGTCAGTATTATTCTTTGTATTTGACCCTGCCTACACCTTATATTGAAAAATTTAAAAAAATCCTAATATTGTATATGTTGCGTGATTCAGGAAGACATGCGGAAAATGTCGGAGCTCATTCTACACGTAAAAATAATGAATACAGTTCACATAAAAATGTGTCTGGAAGGCTTTGTTAGCTAGTTATGACTAGCGAAAGTTTTCACCCCGAATTAATCTCACCATGTAAAACGAAGTGTTCCTGAAATTGTATAAAAATTCCTGGTAAGAAATTCAATCGTTTCTTATAGTTTCGGACCTTAAAAATTGAAAAATGAGGTTCTACAACTGTAAGCTACGTAATTTTTGAGAAAAACTGTGTCAAATGCAATAAATGGAACGGAACACTTTTTTCATCTTTGAGCAATAATAAATCTGTTATTTCACCACATAACAAAACAAAACGTTTAATACAACTTGAAGAAAATTTTATTTTAAACATACTAGTGTGAACAACGTACTTAACAATCGAATAGATAGATGTTTGATTATATATATATATTTGTATTCATAACAGTATTAAGTAAAATTAAGCGGAAATATTAATCTAAATATATAACCAAATTACAATACATTTTCAAAAGTGTCTCCACCGATTTCAATGCTCGTTTATGAATGGCTCTTGTTGCTTTCCGTAGTACAACAAGGCTTTCCTTTAAATGCATAAAAGCTTCATTAATATGTCTAAGTAGGGCTTCAGGGGATTCACTTTGACCTCGTAAATTTTCTAATTCATCCATTCCTATATGCAAAATTCTAACGGTGTATGATCTGGTGACCTAAGTGCCCAGTCTATAGGATGTCCAAGACCGAACCAGGTATTTGGAAACTTTTGATATTAGCAGATGGAAACAATATTTCAAAAATTAGGCTGTACACTTTTAGGCTGGAATTACATGTGGCGTCACGTTGCAAGAGGAACATCTTCAAGTAATGTCGATAATTCTTCGCGAAGAAACTGTAAGTATTTCTGACCTGTTAAACGCTCTTGTAAAATAGACGGTCCAATCAGATGTATATTGTGAATTTTTTTGTTTATAGTTGGGATAGAGCTTTGTTCCGAGTAAGCGAAATAGACAGGAGGTCTCGGAAGCGCGCCCCTCCCCAAACTCGGAGCAAAGCATAAAAAAACCACATGCCACTAGTGGGAAGAGAGACAAAGAGAGACAAGACTTCGAGAACGTGATTTATAATTAAAGAGGTGGCGAACATTTTTATACAAAAATACAATTACTTCAGCACCACGGTGCACCGCGTAACTTAAAAACTAAATAACAAAAGATAAAATTCCAATATAGACAATAACATAATAAATAGAAATAATAACATAATAAATAAATAATATAATATAGAGATTTGATATATAAATAACAATTTCAGGTACGGCATGTAGGAAAAATTATCTTTAACTGGTAAGTGTTATGAACTGAGGGGAGGGAAAAGGTTGTAGAATTTCTAGGCCCACTATTTTTTTAAAGTAATTTGGTTTCAGTTTGTAGCCAAAAAGTAAAAAAAAAATATTTAAAGCCGATTTTCGAAGGAGGCGGGGGCTTAGTTGCCTCCACGAATCCGAATTAAAGATGAAATCCTCCCCTTCAGTTCATGTAACTAAACTAAATACACACTAGTCTTAACACTGGCCCTCCTCCAGATCTAATATCTGGCAGCGCTCCCTGCACCCCCAATCCTCGCAAGTTCAGTATAAGAAAAGTAAAAAAACATTTTGGATCCAACCTTGTTCCAGATGAAATGAATATGAGCACATACACTCCGGTTGGATGCCGGTACAGGAGCGCTGGCAGGGCACGGGGCATTAAGTTTTGGTTTCAGTGGTTTCATTGGGCAGACTCGCCGCACCAGTCCCGCTGACGGCACTCACGGGGACCCTGCCGAAAGAAGAGGAGCTAGCCAGCCATGGGGAAACGGGAAGAGCAGAGAACAGCCAGAAACACAGTAGCTTCTCCGAACGTGTCTGACCGCTCCGAACAGTAGCCGGTGCCGGTGAACAGCTGGTCGGTAAACTAGTCAAGGTCAACCAGCTGACCTCAACCAAACAGTCCAACCAGGCAGAAAATCAATACTTGACGGAGTGTCTCCCCCACCGACTGATAAGAGTGGCCGAGGTGGGAAAGGTAAGACAAAAACGTTCAAATTGAGCCCCGGCTCACCTTGTTATTTTTTAGTGTTCTCCCTACTTTATTTTGCGTAACTGTGGTCTGTTTATAAATACGTCTTGTATTAATACCAGGTCTATGTTCAACAGCAGCAATAACGTTTTCTTCCACATAACATCAAGATGATAAGAGCTGTCTTTGGAACTTTGCGCTAGTAATTGATCCTGTTTCCGTGACGTAAGAAATGTACGAGTAGCATTAATGTTTTGGCATTTTAAATTCTGCGGTAAGGGTTGCGTAAGCTGTATTCTTCAGCAGCGGCCTTCACATACACTATTAATAAATACCATATTGGTGTATTATACATATGTAAATAAGTGTGTCATAACTACTCTAACAATTAATTAATACGGATAAAACAATACTTACTTGGACTGAAACTCTACTACGAACAGAGCAATACGCACATTGGCTGAAACTCAGTTTTTACCTCTCAAAGCCATTGGGGATCTACAATTCAAATCATATCATTGTTGAACAGCTGTTTATTTTATTACCAACTTTTAATATTAAAATATTTTTAAAAAACATCATTGTGTGTTTTTAAATCATTTTAAATCAAGATGTACATTGTGTCATCAGCTCCTAAATGCATCAGAGTAAATATACTCTATCAGAATCGTTTTCATTTAAGAAATGATATCCAAATTATTAGTATAAATTTAATTAACAAAGTTATTGTCAGTCAAATTTAAAAGACGTGTAGTATTTTTATAAATAAAAATAAATTTATTAAAAAATCTATTCCATGTTGTGTACTTTATTTACACCATTATCGTATAAAATAATATTTTATATCTTTTATTAAAAATTTAGATTTTTGTGTGTTAATATTTTACTAAGATTTAAAATATATTTTTAACTTCATATTTATCATTTGGCATTAGTTTTCTCAAAAACATACTTAGTTTGCAGTCTTGAGACTTGTTTTATTGACTTTATCAGGTCAAAAGCTAAAAAAAAAAAAATTGAATACCCCCCATTATTGTACTCTAACATAATTATTGAATCATTCAGGAAGACCTTTTACATTCTGAGCTGAAATCCGGACGAGATCATTTGCTAGCTGTAACTCACTAAAAATCCAATGTTTATATAAACATCACAATTATTTTTAAATTCAGAATAAGCTCCCACAGTTTCTGCATATTTTTGTAAATGTATATTAATAGTTATGAAACCAATAATTCAAAAAAGTAACTTTAATAGATATACATTCATATAAATTCATAACTGTAATTCAAAACATAATTGATTAATGTAAAGGAGCAGAGAGGATAGAGATGAAACTTACCAATTATTGCAGATAGACCCAATCAAAGAATTCAACAAAACAATATAAACATTTTTTTTCGTTTAACAAGAAGACGAAAATTTAATAAGTATACTAACACCATAAATGCTTAGAACTCATCATTGTATACACTTCTGTTCCCTGGAATGTACAGTGACGGGCCTGTCATCTAAATGAATAATAATAAATTGGTGACTTGTCATTCTAATACGGAGAGGGTTAGAGGTTGAACAATAAATTTTTTATCAAAAAAATTTTGCTGATTTATTAGGCTGCTTGGATTACAATTAGTAGTTCCTCTAATTGAATACATTTTATTATTTTCATGTACCCCCTTAAAGTTTGACTGGATGGCGTAATTTTGCATGTATCACAAAGTAGTTTTTGACATGGTTTACAACCGTTACATTTTCCCCCTGATTTTTGTTTTTAAGATTGGTTTTGGACCAACGTATTTTTAAGAATTGTTGGTCTTCTAAAGTATTTGATGGCCTACGTGGTTTTGAAAATATAGTTTCCAATGATTTTTGTAGAGTATGAAGAGGAGTTTTTATTTTAGGGTTTATTTTGTTCTAAATTTGGATTCATCTAAGGGAAAAGATTTGTTATGGTTAACATTTTTTGGCGTAGTAAATTGATTTTACTAGATTGTCAGGATAATTTTCCTTTTTTAAATTTGTTAGTTAATTTATTTATATAATTTGTGAATTCAGACTTCTTGCTACAAAATTCTAGTCGAATGGCTTAACATTATGGAATATTGTTTTTTACATCTGCAGGCAGGCTGCTGGTATAGTTTAGGTATTGCATAGTGTTGGTATCTTTAAATTTTAAATTTTGTTCTAAGAAACGCTTCTTCTAAAAACACATCGACGTCTAGGAATGTAATGATTGTGAGGGAATAATTACAAGTAAAATTTAGTGTGCAAAATGTTTAAAGAAATTAAAGAAAATACATTTAATACAACGATACCAGATCCGAGAAAGTTTATTTTGAGAGTTTAAGAAATTTTGTCCAAATAATTCCTTTAAAAAGATTTGCATAAAAGGGTGCATTTCGTGTAGTGGTACACGTATTTGTAAATAGTACTTTTATTTGTAAATAGAAATTGAATTTTAATTTAAAACAGTTAATTACCAGAATAAACTGTATAAAAGTTAAAAGGTAGGGAGAAGAGAGCCTTGAATATGCAGATCTGGTATCAATGAAATATTTAGTTTTGTTTATGTTTTTATTATGTAGGATGTTGGTATACAATGATGTGACATCAACTGTGACTTGGATTATATTGTTTGGTAAAGGTTGGGTAGTTTGGGAGAATTTAACAATAAAATCAGTAGTATTTTTAACATAAGATGGAAATAGTTTAAGGAAAGGCTGCAGTTGGTCGTTAATGTAGTTTGATATTCTTTCAGTAGGGCTGACATAAATACCACAAATTGGACGCCCAGGTGGTATAATCTGAAATGTTTATGAAATATTGAACAATTTATATAAATATAAGTTTTAGTTCTATGAAAAAGAATCCAAATGTCAAAATTTCGTAGGTTTTATTTTGGCAGAAGTTCTTATGATCTAATATGCAGTGCCTTATATTATAAAAGCTTTGCGATGCAGATAGGGATATTTAAGGTACATATTATTTGATTGTTCATGTTTTCAAAATTCTAGTCCAGCAAAATTGTGTCTGGCCTTTATTTGAGGTTTCCCGCTTGTAAACGACCTACTGGTTCGAATAAATTATATTGCAGACGCTATATTAGCGTTTACCTCTATACCATAATCAAAAAGGATGCATACTTACGGCCATGGTAATAAAATTCCGGTCTAAGCTATTTTCGGTGACTAAAAAGTTTTCATTTTTACCCCGATCAAGAAAATATATACGTAGGTACATCTAAGAAGTCTATTTCATTACAAAAGCTGCTATTTCTAACGTTTATTATCTACTTTCGTGATAAAACATAAGTACTTTAATAAGTCAATATCATAATTTGTTTTTAATTTCTTGACATGGTTATACTAAAATATGAATAAATATATATATTTTTATAGGCGCTGCAACTCTAATCCAACACAATAAATGTTCTATACATTTTCATATATTGCCTAAATGTAATTTTTTATGGGATTTAACTCAAAATTTAAACCCCAATGGACGTTAGATTTCATGAAACTACGTGTGGAAGATATGATCTTTCTAAGACATTGAGATGTTAAAATTCATATATATAACACTTATAGTGGATGATATATATAGTGATTTTTCTTTGTTCTTCATAAGAAAATCTTTAGTTTGTCTATTTAGAAAAGAAGGCACACGAGAAAAGTTGAAAGAAAAAAAACTTTTCTAGAGTAGCAGACCTATTTCAACTCACATGGGTGGTCGAACGTCACGAAAATATTAAAAATTTTCTTGCTGAGTTATGGGGCACATGTGCGTAATATTTATTCTCTTCAGGACATCGATAATTTAGAAAAGAATTATAGTCGTTCTGTGGATTGAACCCTTTTTAAACCCTCTATGAGTGGTTTATTTTCAATTTGTCAATCGTAAATCTCTAGTTCGTCTTTTAAGAGCAAAAGACATATTTATGTAACATTTAATCGTTATAAGACATCGGAAGTTTAACACAGAATAATAGTTTTTCTAGGGGTAGCAAACCTAATTGTAACTTCTATGGATGTTTGACTTAATGACAAATCTTCAGTTTGTCTGTTGAAAGCAAGACCTTTCATTAAAATTTTGTCATTATAGGCAAATCAAGACGTTTAAAAACAAAAACATATAGCTCATAGGGGTCTCAACCATTTAAACCCCTAAGTTTAGACGATCAACATGGAAAAATGGTATTGTTATGTTGTAAGCTTAAAGTGAATTTACAACATCGATCGTTGTGAAAATTCTTTTATTTTTAAATATAAGTTATGTGATACGTTTGTTTAAAATTTCATCTTTCTAGAACTTCGGGAGGTTGAAAAATACAATATAGTTCTTGTGGGGGCCGGAACCCCATTTAAACCTCTGTAGTAATTTTATTTCTATTCATCAAAATTATTTTTTTTCCTTCGAGTCATGAGATGTAGAATGGACACATTTCACATGATGCTCAAAGAGGTATCGCAATCACATGAACAGATAACCTGTAACATGTTCTCTATCATTGCTAGAAAGCGTGACTTGAAATCCTCAAGCAAGAACGGCATTGAAACCCAAAACGACTTGAGAAAAGCCTTTTTCACTGAGCTAGAACAGATTCCACATAGACAGTAACAGCGGCATTTTCCATTTCTCTACAGTTGAAAATCAAATGTTCCCTATAATTACAAAGTATTCATTATAGAAGGTAACCCATGATCCATTACTTTTAAAACAGAGAAATTCATATTTTAAATCGTCTCAATTGACTAATCTATTTAAATCTTATTAAATTTAAAAACTTATTATTAACCTAATAATTATTATGATTCGGTAAATAACGCCACTGTGTTAGCCAAATGACCGCTTATTAGGCTAATGACGTCAGAAACCCGAATAGACTCCAGAGACATACCCTGATTTGCGCACTGTGTTTCTATGATTAGTTATATGCCAAGACTCTGTAAGCCTCATGTTACAGAGCAGTTGGTGTAAAAATATATTATTTCTTTACTCGGCAAGTACAACACCGAGTGTTAATTAATTAGACAATTAAATAGTGTTAAAATTACAAATTTAACTTTTCCTTCTTAAAATACAAGAAGGATTTATTTATTTGCGATAAAAATAGAGAAGTTATGTGTAAGCTTTGCTACACCATTACAGTGTGAACAATAAATAAAAACCTCAAATAAAAGATTAAAAGTTTGTATTGTTGTTTTATAAGGAAATATTAATTCAATAGATCATATAATACTGTCCTAAATATTTTCTCTGTAAATAATAATTTATGAAAACAAATAAACTATTTCAATGGTATAATGTTTTTAGACCATTGCACTAGTTCTAAACTAATTTTAATAGCATTGACTTGAAATGAATGATCCGCAAAGGTCACGTTTAAATGACACATTATTTATAGGATAATAGTATTTATAAATGTGAAAAATGAAAAATAAGGTTTAAGCTTAGCGCTTACCAATAAATACTAAATTTAGAGATTCACGTTTTTATTGTTGCTATCCTGACATAACGGGGGGCTCGTAAGACCATCTCCGGAAAATGTTTAAAAATTAGATTTAAAACAATGAATTTAAAAAAATTCTAAATATTGTTTTTAAACATAGAACTCTTACAAACCACGGCATTATGTTTCAGGTATTTGGTAGTTTTTTATAGATAATTGTATTATAACAATGTCAATAAATATCGATCTTTGATAGTAATCAAAACATTTTAATATAAGAAAAACAAATTGAACATTAAATGAGAGAATTAAAATAAAATAAATGTTTAAAATATGGAAAAAGGTTTGTTTAAAAATTACAATAACATTCACCTTTCTCCAGGAAAACAATCACTTAAAAATATTAAATCCCTTAATAATGTCTGAGTAATTAAAATTCATGGCAAGTTTTTGTTCAATGAACAGCGGCATTAAAATCTCCAACCTCTCTTACTTCATTGTTGTAAGCTTTAATTTAATAATGCTTATAAAGGTTCTCTCCGATAACGCATTTGTCACTTATTTTACTATAAACAGTTTTAAATTCTGTGTAAAGCTCGAAAAACAGGTTAGCACGATTTTCAACTTCAAGCGACTAAAATAATTTCTCAGTTTTCCTTGTCGTACCTATCCAATAAAAATAAAATTACATTACATATTTCTATGCTATTAGAATTAGTATGTTATAAGGTCATCAAAAAGTTATAGCAATTGAAAATCCTTAATACATAATTTTATTTAAGGTTTTACTACATTAAATACTATTTTCATCTTGTATATTACGTTATTACATTTCGCATTCTTACGAACCATTTATCTTATAAGGGCTTCGGATAAGAAACCGAAATATAATAGTTTTTTTTAATACTGTCCATTTTTACATTTTAAGATGTGTATGCTATCAAGTTATAATAATTAAGAACCATGACTTTTAACATTTTGTTTCAAAAAATTAAGAATTGTAACCATTGTTAGGCCTGCCTTTGTAAGAAGCTTCATTATCACACGTCTTGCAGCTCTGCAGTAGTTGTTGTTCTGCTTGGATGTTGTGCAGGTCAACATGAAGTTTTTTTAAACTGTTTTCAATTCGTCCTCATCTGCTTCCAACTTTAGAAGTTACCCTTCTGCTACTCTCAGGTCACAAGTTTCTCAGTCAAATCGTTCATCTATACCCATTATTACATGGGTAAAATATTAAACCTCTTTCCTGGTCTATTCAATTTTCCAAATATTGAGAACATTTGAACTGTCCAATTAATACTTTTCTTAACACATTTTTTTATCTCAGAGCTGAAACATCTATCTTTTCAAAACTTCTGTTCAAGAGTTTAAGATTTTGTTAAAATAAATTGAATTTATTTGAAATGAAGAGATTCCCGGAGCATTTTAACTCATTTCATGTCTGTCAAAAGATTTATATCCTCACTCTAAAGTGTTTTGCTTACTTTTAAACCAGGAAGAGTACTCGCTGAGTGATTTCCAAAACAAACACAAAATCAAATGTCTTCAGATCATACAGTAGTTCACAACTTCTTATTTTCACTTCAGCATTGTTTGTCGCTGATATGATTTTTCGTAGAGTTTCGATGAGAACAAAAAGTGTATTTTCCCAGGCTTAACAACCCTTGCCCTACACAAACCGACCTAGTTGTAAAAAGGGACTTCAAAATTGTTAACTTAACTATAACTTCTTTTGCCATTGTTGTAAACACATCATGACCTAGTGTTTTCAATTCTATGAAGCAATATAAGATCTGTACAATTCCAAAGGTAAAAAATTTTTACTGGAAGTGCACACATTAATCAAAACTAGATTCAAAGAATGGCTATAGCAGTGTAAAAACATGGCCCTCTTTATACATTTCCTTAAACTTAGCTTGGATTCCGTTATTGCATGCAGAAATTGTTGATGCACAATCCAAACACATAGAAATTACAGAAGATTGATTAGTTTTCAAATAATTTACAAGGACATTGCATAGTTTCTGGAAAATCTACTCTGAATTTAGTTTAAATTGTTAAATATAATAATTTTCTCAACTTATCTAAAACAAATGCGACCACTTCTGATTTGTCATAAATCGTTTGTAACCATTTTACTGATAGTATTTTAGACAGACATTTAAGCAACGACGAATTTACTGGAAATTCTGCAGTTATTTTTGATTAAACCGGAGACTAAAATATTTAAAAAAATAATATCTCATAACATTGTAAAACAGAAAAGTTTCGAAATAACACAGAAATCCAACTTACGAATAAGACAAAAAGCGACTAAAACATTTATTAAATAACTTAAGATTAAGTATATCATGCTTGTACATTTTATGTACTTTAACTTGAAATAAAATACAGTTAGTGAAAAGTTTTTTTTTAACGTGGTACATATTTTTAATGCCTGTAGTCTTTTATTACCGACTTTTTTGGAAAAATACCAAGTCAACATCTCATTTATTTTGATATTGTAACAATATTTTGTTTTTTATAATTAAAAAACCCACAGCAAAACTAGCTATTAACGATTGTAACAGTAAGTCTATTATAGAATATAACAATATTATTAAGTCTAGGAGGCGTTTTAAAGTGCTAACTCATCATTACTATAATGCCTGCCATATGGGCGGAGAAAGTTCTTGCACATTTTGAGCGCCTGCAGACATCGGACGCAACCTCTTATTTCTGTTCGTGTCTGCGTCCCAGAGCTCGTTCCATTAGTATAATAAATTCCTTTTATTGGGCATGATCAACCAAATTTATGAATAAAATTTGCACTGCAATAGGACAACGCAACATACAAGCGAGAATGTTTTCATTGCCTACTTCTGAATGAAGGCGCCGTGAGAATACTACTTCAACCTCAATTTGGCGGTAATAATCAAATAATTAAATTAATATAATACAAAATTTAGTAATTTATGTAAGAACCAAAAATAAAAGTTTAAAGCCGACTTATGAACAATAAATTTCTATTAAAAATAATGTTTCTTAAATATATCACAAAGAATTGTATAGATGAGAGTCGCAGTAGTCTGGACAGGATATTAACCTGTAAAGATATCGGACACACACACACGCACGCACACACACAAACACACATAGACACACGTGTATGTGTATATACGTGTATACATTAACTTCCCGCTTTGAAGTTAATATGTCATGACCACTGGAAATTTGGTATCACGCGGCTTCTGGTAAGTATCTTTATTTATCACCTTCTTTATTTATTATTTATTTCCAACGGATTCACTTCTAAAATACAGTACAGATGTTTATTTGTTCTGTAACACACTCTGAGAGACAGATGTTAAATTGAGCAAGTTAAAACTTTAACTTATAAGAAACTTCTTGTTTATATTGAGGTTTGGTACAGTAATTTAAGGTCAATATGTACATCAAAAATTAAGCTGAGCTATAACTTTACCGGTCTTGGTCGGCTCGAAATATTGTGGGGACTGACAGACAGATATAAATCTCTAGTGATAGCCTGCGCTAATGCTCAGCAAATAACACTTACTCTTACAAACTTAAAGAAAAGCAAGAACAACACTGACTCTTGGCAATCTATAAAGCTCCGCTAACGAAAATTTACGAGTAAACTTGAGTAAGTGCTTTTCATTTAGCTTCGACCTTTTATAACATGCTTAAACTTTTAAGCTCTTGTAAGAACATGGATGGTCTTCATTAGGAAACCAATCTATCAGCTTAGAACAGATGCAAACTATTTTATTAGTTTGCGATAGTTAAATAGTTGCTTTATAGTAACGTTTAAACGTGTAACTTATATTAACCTTTAATGTTTAAAATGAACTATTTTTATTTTCTAAATAGGTAATTATTGCTTGATAGTATTATAACAAAAAACACAGTTTTAAAGTACACAAGTGATTACTGCAATTTATTATATACATAGGTTTAATAATTTATCCTAAACTGTTAGAGTGGGTAAAATTTTCTATTTTTTTATTAGTCATTATAATTTCTAAATGTTCGCTTCTTTGATTCGTGAAAACCAAAACTTTAATTTTTATGCAGAAATTATTACTTATACGTTTACATTACATTTAGTAATGAAAATATTTAATAATTGTGTAAAGCTTTATGACAAATATATTATTTTCCATTGTTTTATGACGGTATCTTTATTATACAATTTAACCATTGTTACGATAGTCATGTTGTTTCCGAATCGTGGTAGAATAATCAGGATGATCAGAATGTCTCAGAGAGAGACATTTAAACGAACTGTATAAACGAAACATAAATGTTTAGCAAGTACTCTTAACAGTTATGATCCATTAAGCCCGTCCTTTTTTGTCCTCTAAGGTTAGTTCAAATAGGTAAATAAGTTTATTTATTTCGGGTTTTCGTAAAGTACATTCTCGAGTACATTTAACAACAGATTAGGAATGTTTTGGCCTACTTAAATATTTCTTGGCATCTAAGTCTTATTTAATCGATAATTCATTTATAACTTTATGGAAAGCCATTGAAGTCACAAATCAGTCTGCATTATTGATGAACTGAAAGAAAAAGGAACATTTTCCCCGTTAATTTTTAGTTTGGAACAACTAATTTGATACAAATCTCAATTGCATCATACTTTGAAATACATCGTATTTAATTGTTTCCTAAATTAAACAATTTATCTTTACCTGATCATAATATTGAATTCAGTATTGTGTATATCTGAATCGTTATGGGATATTGCTATGAGTTGTAAATGAGCTATAAAGTAAATCGTATTTCCAGCTTTGGTGTCTCTAGGAAAGAATATATACATTGCATAAAAGTCAGGATCCCGATTAGAAATTCGGATTTTATTTCTACTTGTAAGGATATGAAATGAATTAACAAGTAGATTAATAAATAATATTTAGTTGTGTAACGCAATACTCAGCCTTACTTAATGCATCCTACTAAAAGTAATATGTGGTTTTTCTTTTTATGTTTCAAGAACCACCAGATTTAGTCATTAAAAGATGTTAACAAATCTAAAACTGTGTGTTAAAAAACTTTTTCTTAAATCACATATGTTGCCTTACTGTGTCAGCAGGTTTAAGAAAGAATAGCAATGCTTTTCTTCAGTTGCGAGAGTAAAGTTTCAGTTCTCTGTCAAATATTTCCATAAATTGGAAAGCAATATTAGTAGCTATCTGTCGGAAAAGCGCTTTTGGCTCCTATCCATGGAAAGATTAAGACACTGTAAGTTTGCTGAAATTAGCACATTGTGTTTACGACAATAATGTTAAGAAGAGTAATCGCACAGCGTTAGAGTATACTTTTATTTTGTTTTTCTTTTCCTTCGTTTGGTCTTACTCTTGTTGTTACAAACTTAATTTGTCATCTTTTTGGATGATCTTCCTCTCTTTCCCCTTCCTTTTTCTTTTTTTTTGTTGTTTTCTGAGACAGCTAATTTACATTGTATTTCTAGATTTTTAAGATATTTAAATACTTATTTAATATCCGCTCTTAGTCATCAATAATTTACATACCGTAATAGCCTGAATGTAAAGTTGTTGACAATCTAAATTCACATAAAATATTTTTATTGCGCAATATGTAAATCTAAATTATTCATACTATTTATAAAAGCGTAGTAATGTTATGAGGGTGAGGTGTGTGTGTGTGTGTGTGTGTGTGTTTTAGCTATAAAAGTTTAATCTATTATTAAAATTATTATTTGTATCTTTCTAGACATATATAATATTCTGATTTTAATTTTTAAAATATATATTTCTTAAGACTCTCATTTATCTCAGGTATATGGCAAATAGAATTTCGCAAAGGGTTCGTGTCATAGTTAGAATTTCTCTTTCATTAATGATATTATACCTTAATAATAGTGTTTTTTTATAAAATTATTTTCTTATGGTGTACACAAATAATTTGTTAAAAAACTGAATATACTTTATATATTGTAAGTTTTTCATGCATGAAATACATTATTTTTTAGCTAGAATAAAATTCATAAACACTGAACGTGAAAAAACCACTGAACTGAGGCAAATATTGTGTTGCCATTTCAGGAATGCCGGGATATTCAGGAAGCAATAACGTCGACGAAATGGTGTTCAGTATCGACACATAAGGCTTTAACTTTTGCTTGGCTACTTTAGAACGTGGAGAATTCGGGTAATACCGACATTTGATGTTTTTTCCAAACCACACTTTTATCAATTGCTCTATACAAAATGTCATTATGATCTATTCCAAATAGGTATTTTATAACTAATATTATCATTTAATTAAACTACGCTAAAATAACATACAAGTACTCACGTTTAAAAGTAATTTTAGACACTTTTGCAATATTTTCATTGTAAAACATTACTTTCTTACACTAACTAATGTACCATAACTTATAATATATTGCTACTACCACTCTACTAAGTTGGGAACACATTTCGGCATCCTAAACTTATTAGGAAATCGTTAAAATTCTTCAGCAATAATGTGTAATTTATAATCAACGGGAAGCTATATTATATATATATATATATATATATATATATATATATATATATATATATATATATATATATATATAAAATACGTGTTTTAACTCAACTTAATTATAATGTAGTGGGTACCTGTAGCTTAAAATAACTAAAGTTAAATTATTTTAATGTAACAACTTTCTTTTATAAAAAGTAATCATTACAAAATTAGTGTTTGTAAAAGATAAACACTGTTAGAGTAAAGGTTTAAAAGGACGCTGTTTGCTCTCTTAAAATTTATTTCCCTTTGATACTAAATGTACAAGATCGATTAATTTTCCTTTTTGTAAAAATATTTTTGCAAAGATTTTCATGCCTGCAGTTAGATTGCTATTTCAGGACAGGCAATTAAAAAACAAACAATAAACTTAGAGACATTTATTCTTTACAAAAATCACCATGTGGGTTCTTTTATGTTTATCCAAAATATACATCTCGTCTGTTATACATGAATTTTATAAATAAAGCTTTATGTTACTGTAAGACTACTAAATGATTATTTGTGATGAAATAAAAATATTAGAATTATCCTAATTTTAATTCAAAGATCTTTGATGTGTAAAGCTGGATTGTTTGCTATTTTATGTTGTATTTTTATTAACTTGTTCTGAATATTAAACACTTTCCTCAAGTTGAGAAGCGCTGGTAGATTAATTTAAGTTATTTCTAAACCATTACACTAATGAGCCATATCAGACCCAATCTAATTCAATTAGGCAAGGGTCACTTTTTCAAAGTTAATAAAAACTAATTCTTTGCAACCTGAGCTGAAAATATATAACGATGTTGAACTATTATGATCACCGGAACAATCTCCATAAAGCAAGAGCGTAAATGATCACACCATGGAGACTGTGGTTATATCCTGTACAACTAGAGACTCACTAAGCCCAGGGAGAAATTTATAGTTAATCTCCCGGCGCTGGGATAATATATTACACTGCGTCTGTTTCATATCCTATTGGTTTTTGGTGAACAATAAATATCTCAATAGGCTCAGCTTAGCATGGTGATTTTAAATTCTTCGTAATTTTGTAAAACTGTGTTTCCATTCTTCTATAGATTTAACAAAGTTTATCTTATCTTCAAAACATTATAAAACTCAGAAGTAATAAAATTTAAAATATATTGAATTCGATACAAAAAACAATTGGAATTGAAAATTGAAAATATAATTTAGATTTTATAAAACGAAAGTAACTCAAAGCCTACACCACAAAATTTTAGAAAACGGCGAAACAATTTGGAATAAAACACGTTTAAATAAACACATGTATTACATTTAATTCCAAAGTTAATATTATTACATTATGTATACCTTTTTCCTTTATTGCAGTCCTTCTAAATAAATATTTTCACATACAATACCCGTTTCACAATGTAGGTTTACATGACAGAATAGAAAATTCAATAGTTGATTATAGATAGTTAGAGTACATTATCAATTATGTATAATTAAATATTTACAACTACACTCTCTATTATAATATGGTTTGTATAAAGTATATAGGCTGTTTTACTCTGTATGAAAGTATGAGTCATAAATATAGATATTTAACCTACTTTTCCAGTGAAGTATTTTAATCTCAACATTTAACTTACAACTTAATGCTGTTATAGAATTATATTCTTTTAAATTTTTGTACACAACCACGATCTGTTTTGAAATTCAATCTAATTTATAATCCAATTTACTGAAACCTCCTAATTAGTAATATACATGCAGATAATCAAAGACTGGAAACTAGCATTTAATGGCCTCTATTTAACATATATATCATTCTGTAGAAGAACGAGCCAATTTTTAATGAGGAATTCATTTCGTCAGTGAACATTCTTATTGCGTATTGTTGTTCAACGTTATATCAATCTCTAATGGATCAGCATCTAATTCTCTGGCAAAATTAAAAGCTTCCATACCGTGTCTGAGATTTGAGATCAGTAAACAATTTGCAATATCTGCATTCCATGCTGTCTCCCTTCTCTATTAAATATACTCCATGGCCAACTGAGGCTATTTCAAAATGTTATCTATGTAGTAACATCATCAAAGGATGATGAACTCTATCCTTTCCCACAACTCTATCCAGTCCTTAAAACTTACTCAACGTAAATCAACTAACACTCCAAACCAATCAAAGTGAAATATTCTTGGAATTCGAAAGTAACATATTCCATCTTGTTCCTCCATTAGACGTTTAAAATGTCTCCTAAAGGAGCGTTTCTGGAAGGTAAAATCTACCCACAGTAATTCTCAAATAACGTACAGTAATTTGGAAAACCCCAATGTCCATACTGAACTCTGATTTAAGTAGAAACATTTTCCAAGTGTCTGTGGATTAGTTGAAAATCGTTAATTCCTGGTCTATTTTTTATTGTAGTATTTTGGGTCGATTACATTAATGTAAACTTCGTTACTACCTAGTGTATGTGACATAAGTTGGTAACTAAAACAGGACAGTTTAGAGATAACTTAATTATTTTAAAAAAATACTTAAACAGTCTTGTTAATAACAATTTATTAAGGACGAAATATTTGCCGCTTCTAAAAGAAACACTAATCAGACAGTTCCTACGAAGTACAATATGTTCCTTAGCATATGTGACGTAGGTGAAGGTCATTGGAACAAAACTAGATATCAATAACTTCTTTCTTCTCCTTGACTCATGTTATGTTTCAACTAATTCCTACTTGAACATTAATTCAAACCCTGATGCCTGATGTAACCTTAGAATCTTCCAAAAGAAACATTGAGGAAACATATAGTGATTAACGAAACTTTCAATTTCCGCACTCAATTTTGTCTTATTGATCTAATAGGAATGTTATGTATGCTCGAACAGAGACGTTATTTGGACTGTTATAATGAAAGAGATACGTTCCCTTTTATTTATGAGGGGTGTTGAGGTCACTGGAAGATCATTTTCCAAAGGGCTTTCCATTAGCATTTTCTGAAACGCCTATGCACTTAATTAAACACCAATCATACATAGTATTTTGAAAAGTTCCAATCTCAAAACACTATTCTGTCCCGTTCTTCCAGAACCTTTTTTTTATATTTCCTACAACAGGGACGTCAATAGGGCCATTATTTTGAATCAATATATGTTCACCAGAATATGTTCAGTAGATTATGTGAGGTAAATTCTAGTTCTTGGAAATAACTAGATCTCTGCATTTTATTCCGTCTCGTTGTTTCACGCTTTTATATTTTTCTTCCAATAGGACATCATTCTGAAGACAAATACAAATATTTATTTTTCCTAAATAGCATTTCTGAGATAATTCGTGTTTATTGTAAGAAAACAGTATTCCCCAATGTCTTTTTTTGTTGGTTTCTCTATATGGTTTTACATGTAAAACTTACAAAGTGATTTCCACACTTTCAATCCCAAACAATTTGAAAATGTGGCATTTTTGGCATGTTTTGTTTCAGAATATTCATCAAAACCTCTTCAGTAGTTTTGGAAAAATAAATCTAAGGAATTAACTTAAGGTACATGAAAGCTGGTCTAATTGTAAAACCACCTTCACTTTGAAGACGTTATAAAAATGATTGACGATGCTCTTTTAAGAATAGAATAATTAGATTATATTAAGACTACTTTGAAACTATTCTTTTAGTTTCAATAACAATATAATAATCAGAAAATTAAATTAAATTATACTCTTTTAAAACCAAAAAATTACTTTTTAGGAGAAAAATACAGTGAAAAAATCTTTGCTGTGCTGAAAAAAGTGCCATTTAACCTAAAAAAACGCCCAGTAGAACAGTAAAAACAGTAGAATATAATATACATATAACTTTTTGATTAGAAACTAATTCAGTTTTTACAAATAAAGTAAACCAGACAAAAAATAAGTTTCGTCGGGTTGCATGTTGAAAACATCTTGACACCATCTTGAAAGTTTGGAGTTCGCTTAAAGTTAACGGCTTAAAGTTGATAGAATCCGTTGTAAATAAAAAAAAGTTATAAATTTACTGGCATTCGCCTTGTCCTAAATTTGCTACTGAGCAGTTTTAAT
The DNA here is from genome assembly GCF_021130785.1 of Homalodisca vitripennis. NCBI lineage: Eukaryota > Metazoa > Arthropoda > Insecta > Hemiptera > Cicadellidae > Homalodisca > Homalodisca vitripennis. The sequence goes on from NC_060214.1 coordinate 36,875,127, forward strand.
TAGTTTTCCTTTAACATCTTTACCGTCTCCTTCTTTAACTGTAGAAAACTTCTGTTTGACATGTGGATTTTAATAATATTCCACTATTTATTTTACCTAAAAAATAAAGAGTTCAATAAAAGTATGGTTTTTTTATTTATTTACATTTTACATTTACTTATTAAGTAAATGCTAGAACGTAGCTGGGAATTAATTTTGGAGGGGGGGAGGGTCTAGACAACTGATATTCTTCCGTAATGGACGTAAGACGTAAGATTCTTCCGTAAAGGAGAGTAAGGCCCCATTTTGTTCCTTAAAAAGTTCGTTGCCCGTTTCTGTGTTGACAGCGATCTTTCGGTATTAAATATCAGTAATACAGAATTATTAAAATAATTATAATTGCTATTTTTACTAAAAACTTAATTGAATAAATTTTAAAATTTAGGGGTCCGGGCCCCTTGGGACCCCTCACTGGCTACGTCTATGAGTACATGCAATTATAATTTAAATTATGGTTAGTAATCCTGTATTTTCAAAACATTACAGATCTTTATCAAGAAAATAACATTTGTGGAATTAGGAATTGAAATTAGTTATTAATTTTCACATCAATATATACTGTTCTATACTTAACTTAAACAGCTACAGTAAACTATATTATTTGTATGTGTGGTAGTCACATGAGATTTTCACACCATGCCGCAAGTTTCTTCCCGTCATAAAACCAAAGCGTGAGCTGATAAGGTTAATTTTCCCGCTGAGAGAAGATTTCGCCAGTTGAGTGGATCATAAGGGCCGTCTAGGCGTGACTGCTCAGTTTCCTGTGCAGTTTTAAGACCAGGGTGATAACTCCCATACCATTTACTCAACGCTTTCCCTTTATCTTCTCTTACTGGAGCTCACTCTAGGACATGTTCTGCCTGTGGTAAGATGGCGACTCTCATGGTAACGATTTTAGTTGCTGCGACGTTCATTACAGCGTCAGGTAAGTTAGAACGTCCACGTTTTTTTAATTAAAAAATAAATAACGCTTTTATCGTAATTGATTTAAATTAGTAGAACTGATTGAAAATAGTTTAAACCATCTTTTTTTTGATAATTAAAAACCTATGTATACCAAAATTTATACAATTGTAATTCCCCACGAAATATATTATTATTTGTCCCTTATATTGTAATATACACAAATTTAGCACAGTATTTTCTTACTCATACAATATTGTTACTTCTAACATAACATATTAGCTTATACAATAAACTTGTCTTGAACATTTCCCTCTAAATGTTTTTCTTCTCCAGCACAATACAATACTTAATTTATTTCGTTATTTAAAATTTCTAATATTGTTCAAATGATAAAACGATACATTATATGTCATAACAGTAAAGTGCTCATTACTAACAACAATATTGGAATATATTAAAAGGCAAGATAGTATTGTATGAGCAGCATCCAGTAAACGAGGATAATGGAATACTGAGTTGAAAGAACAAAATTTAATATTAAACAGAACTTTGAAATCAATAATATTAGAAACAAACAAACACCTTTTAATCTTGAACATAAAAAATGTTTATTGACGAAATAAATAAATCTTTAGTGACTAAACCAAGTTTTCAGGTAAAGGAAGGTAGGAATTGCCTGTCTTCAACGACAAAACGTACACGTTAAATTGCTGATTAAAAACAGATTAAAAGAACAATATAAAATATAAGTCATTGTAAGTACTATATATATTTTAATAGTACTAAAATTAATACTAATACTAACTTAATAGTACTACAAGAAGTACTAAAATATATTTTATGCGTGGTCCTTTGTGAAAAATTTGAACTTATACATATAACATACCATTATAAAATTTATGTGAATTATATTTTAAGTGGAAAAATCATAAACGAGATTAATACAATTAATTGTACAATAAGGACGTTAATTTAATAAGAATTGATATTATAGTTTCGTAAGTATGGTGAAATAACAAAAAACAACTAACGGATTTAATGAATCACGTATATTGCCAATTATCACTAAAATTAAATTTCCAAATTACCGTAAAATACCTCTTCACCAACCTATGTGACCAAATGTTGTTAGTATAGGAAAAAAGTCAATACAAAATCACCATTATACAATTCCTAGGATATATAATCCTAATAATATTATAAATGCGAAAGTGCCTTTGTTTCTTTGTTTTGCTTTCACGCGTAATTTGATTTTATTGTAGACATGTTATTTGTTTTCATAGCTTGTATATGTTTTTTAAACCTTTCGCTGAACTTTTTTAGAAACTCGCCATAACTACAAAAATATTGAAAAGAACATGGAAATTTTGGATATCGAAAGGAAAGGAAAATATTTAAACACGAAAGAAGAATTATATATTTAGTTAGAGGTTATTGTTCACACTGATTATGGTTTAAAATCGAAACACGTGTCTGAAATAAAATAATTTTCAAAAATGGTTTTAGTTCACGATTCATTTTTCTACTATAAAGATAACACTATAATGTGGAGTTAATAACAATAATTGTTAGATATAATAGACAAAGGCACTAACTAACATTCACTATACATTTAAAAACTGTGATCACATTTTTGGACGCACTTTATTTATCTTGGTAACAAGAAAAACTCAAAATTAATTTCTCATATATCATTCACTCGAACAAGTAGTGGACATACACTTTCAACGCCCCTTAAATTACACGCAAAACAGCGGGTACCTACTAAAAATGCAGATATGAAACTACTGTTATGAAACCTTTCTTACAGTACCGGAGTAAATAAGAATGGTCAGTAATATACGCACACATTTTACATATTTTCTAGATCGAGGCTGGTAGTCAGTTATGTTGTTATGTTGATATCTTCATAGAAGTATAAAACCTACAAAATTAAGAACTACACATCAGGTAACTTCAGTATAATTATGATGAACTGTGATAATTATGGCCTTTAATGTTTTTAGGCGCTATAAATGGTTTATGTTTTATTCGGTTCATTTTGTCAATTAACTGTATTAGATGCTATACACTAAAATATGAATAAATGAAAGTAAAAGATTGAGATGACCAAGCTCTTGTTATTAGGACTCTGTTCCAAATAATAAACCAACCAAACACGTCACTATTTTTTAATCGAATAAGAGTAAAACTACAATACTACTATAAAATTTAAATTTTAAGGAAATTACCACATGTTTGATTTATTAGTATTACACATATTGCTATAAATAAATTTCAAAACAAGGGATGGTTTGTAAGTATGAGGAAAATTTATGATTTAACTTATCCATTCGTGTAGCTTATATGAAAACGTTATAAAACATTATCAATGACAATTAAAGTGGCATTTTTCTCTACATAGTCATTTTTTAAATTTGATTTAAGACAAGAATAGTAGTTTTCATACTATATTAATAATAATCGTTATCATACCGTCGTCATATAACACAATGCGATAACCATTATTTTTCAGTTATATTAATTTGTAACTAACAAGGTATCCCTCACTACAGGTTCCATGACAGCGTTCGCCAATGTTCGCATTCAAACTTTCAAGTGCATATCACACTTCATTAAGCAACAAGTATTACTATGTTTCTTATTAGCCACCATACTTACCTACTTACCAACTTTACCCAGTGGCAATACTGGAACCAATGAAGGTCATCTGAGGTGCGATTATTGCTTATTGATTATTGAAACTGTTACTTACCTCTAAGACATTGTAAAAATATTCGCAAACGCTCAGCCACATCCCAGAATGACATGCACCCTTACCAAAGTCGATGTTGCCTTTAGAGAAATGGATCCATTCAAAATAGCAAGTATATACGATGTATCGGTCTCGAGATATTGTTCGGGAAGCCATACAGAATTATTTTTTCTAGTCCCTCGATTGATAGTTTGTGCTAACGCTTATGTCAATTTGAGGATTTGTAGGGATTTTCATTAAAGTTTGGCTTAACTCGATTTCGTCACGCATAAAAGTAATCAGTTCTATATATAAAAAAGATTTTTATAGACAAATTCTAAACTTTAGTAACATTTATGTTTTTTGTAAAATTATATAGGTGCCGATGGTCATTTCAACAAACTATAGGTTTAGCAAATTTAATTTTTCTAACTTAAGACTTGGAAATCATGAAAACATTCTAATTTTGAAGCATAAATAAATATAATACATACTTTATAAGTATTACCTAATACGTATTATATATATATATATATGTATATATATATAAATATATACGTATATATAATCATAGAAACTATTTGTTGTATTAGTGTTTTATTTTTTACCTAAACAAAAAAATTTGGAGTGGCACAAAAATAAATGTTATTAGCAAATTTGGACAAGAATAATAACAAGACAAGTAGTGTTTAAAATCAGTACCTCTGCGCTATTGTTTTAAAGTGAATCATCTAAATACTCTAAAGAAGATACTTAAAAAAAAATTATTTGATTTCAGTTAGTACTAAGTCTACGAGTATGTCCAAGTAGTCTTTTCGAATTAATAATAAGATCTCCGTTACAGGTAAAATTAAAAAACTTTTCCTTAGCGAAACAAAAATATTGTTATAATCTATGTATATATTCTATTTTTACGTTACTCTTAGCATGCTAAAATTATTACATGACAATCATATTTTTACACTATCATAGATTGAAAAGGCTTTTATTGTTTATGAACCGTGTTTGTTCTTAGATTATAGTCATGTGTCGACATATAAAACTACAGTTTTAGTTCCTCTGCATCAGCAGTATCCTGTTTGGTTTGAGATAGTATATAGCAACGTGTTGCTCGGGATTCTTTTGCTCTTCATTGTTGTTATTCTTACAAGGTACGACCAACATGGATGTTACAGGTGAATAAATGTTACACATATTTAAAAAAAAAAACGATTAGTTGCTTCCGCAAAAGTGGGTGAAATAAATAAACTTTTCGATTTGAATATTAAAAATTAATTTTTTTTTTTGAAATATTTGTTATAAGGCATACATAGTTTTTTATCCTTTAGCACACATTTATAGGGTTCATGTGGGGAAAAGTTCGATTTTGAATTAGTCTTAATTTCCTAATTTAGAGACATATATTACAATTATTACTAACTTCTTTCTTTGTTTAATTGAAGTTGAGTAACTGCATTTCAACTGTACTTCCTGTAACCTTAATCATATGATGAATCTAATATGTTGTACAAATGGGCCAATAATTAATAACAGTTAAACAAATTTTTTAGCTCTGATCAAATGACGGTGATTGAAGTATTATATCTTTTGAAGCTGAGCAAGTTCAATTTGACTACAAAACTCCTTTATTAACTAAATGTCTATCACTTTCACTCGAGTGACTAGAAAAAATCATTTCTGCCCGTCCAAACAATATCTAAAAAACGGACTTATAAACTGAATAGTTATTAATGGGACCTAAAATTATGAGTGAAGCTTCACTTCTCTACATGCAAACACCCAGATTGATGATAGTGCATGTCACTCGAAGGGATTTTGCTGAGTGTCTGCGATCATTCCTATTACTTTTTCAAGACGAGTAACGAGTAAATTAAAGAATAGATAAATTCTTACTTACAGCCATATAACATTTTAACATCTGACATAATTAACCCTAACACACCTAAGAAATGATCTTTTAGTAACTTTGTGTATAAACTTAATACACAAAAATCTGAATGTACCATGCTGCATAATATTTCGAGAAAGATATCATTCATGTTATTTACATTTGCATTAAACTTTATGTATAGAAAAACAAGAGTGCGATATATATATATAAGTCCATGTCCAATAATACATTTTGCTCAGCATCAAAGAGACCTATCACACAGTAGATAACAATAACAAACAATATCAATATACCGGGTGAGTTTTTTAAAGTGATCCAATAGCTAACTTTTTAATTACATAACTTAGCACCACACTTTAAATTTGGAACTTGCTCAATTTTAAGTTTCACTCAGGAATACACTTTCAAATTTTATGAAGAAGGCCCCCATTGTTCAATATGGCAGCCAACTTTATAATCTTTTATGGAACACCCTGTATTTTATGTTGTTTTTAGATTTTACTCTACAAAATAAGACATTTTTGATTTTGAGAGTTTTTTCAATATCTCTAATGGTTTCAGGAGCTACGTGGACTGGAAGTTTTAGGATTTTTTCGGACTGATGATGAAAACTTCCAGTCCACGTAGCTCCTGAACCATTAGAGATATAGAAAAACTCTAAAAAGCAAAAATGCCTTATTTTGTCGATTAGAATCTAAAAACAACATAAAATACAAGGTGATCCGTAAAAGATTATAAAGTTGGCCGCCATATTGGAAAAATTATGAAAACTTCCAGTCCACGTAGCTCCTGAATCATTAGAGATATTGAAAAACTGTCAAAATCAAAAATGTCTTATTTTGTAGAGTAGAATCTAAAAAACAACATAAAATACAGGGTGTTCCATAAAAGATTATAAAGTTGGCTGCCATATTGGAAAATGGCGGCCTTCTTCATAAAATTTGAAAGTGTATTCCTGAGTGAAACTTAAAATTGAGCAAGTTCCAAATTTAAAGTTTGGTGCTAAGTCGTGTAATTAAAAAGTTAGCTATTGGATCACTTTAAAAAACTCACCCGGTATAACAATAAACGAAAGTTTATTTTTTTCTGCCGTGGGGAGGTAAAAATGTATTTTCTGTACGATTGTCCGTCTGACTACACTAGTTACGAAGACATGCTTTAGGAATTTCTCTTACAACCTCAGCGAAGCCTTCCGTGATGTGGTGTACTGGTCCTAACACGTATATAATACTAATCAAATTTGTGTTGTGGTTATAACAAAGCACAGGAGTTGCAGGCCAGTAAATGTAACTTAGTCTTCAGAACTGACAATCATTCACTGTAACGCACTGATGATATAATGATTTGACACTTATCTGGCACGAATCGCTGAGTGCTCTTAAAATTACACAGCCTTAAAACACAGACCTATATCCCTGAACACTATATTTACAACTACGCAAAGTATAAAATAATTGTCATAATAGAAATAATTCCTAATAATAGGACGATCGTAAGTCTTGGCTCCACGTAATAAAGATGATTTATATGATTGTTGACCACGAAACCGTAGGAACAGTTCAAGAGAATTGTACCGGAAATGGGTGTTTAAATCAGCTATCGGATGTGTTCAGTTTTGATCGTTTTAACATATTATACTATTTACAAGTACATTATTAAGTCGTTAGGATTAAGCTTGATCTGAAGGATTCGAAAAGTATCATAAAGCACAGCTATTCCAAAACCGTAAACCCGTGTTTGCATTATAGTATGTAATAAAATAATGCAAAAAATATATACATACAGATTAGAATTTTACTCCGTTGAAGAGTAAACATATGATGGGCCGCTGGGATGAAAATCCTTGACCAATTATCAACAAACAATTTCGCGGTAGGCCTGATGTCCAGTTTCCATGAAATTCCAAACACTTGTTAACTGCCTTGTTTATTGACTCTCACATTTAAGTATTGTGTGTTTAATACCTCAAATGTTGTCGCATGCAATGCAATTGTGAAATTGTTGAAGCAATAAAGAATATTATTATTATTATTATTAGAATAACGATTTTACAACTAAAAATATAGTACTAGTACTATACCTTTGTACTAGGGAGTGGTTGTGTGGTCGCGTTAGGCCCACCGTAATATCTACATTATATGTCGAATGCCCTTATTTAGTTGTGTTGTTTGTATTTTGTGTTATTTTTAATTTTTAATCATTGACAACCGCATGTGAAAAATTTTAAAATTTTTAACCATCTGGTCATTACACGTTTGTTTTGAAATATGTAATGAACATCTACAATATTTTCGGCAGACACTATTGCGGAGCTGATGCTGCAGAGTGAGGACGCATGGAATGCAGTCACCACTCATGTACGCGCGATCCTTCATCAGAAGTGTGATGACGGATGCCTGGCTGACCCCTAGCTTCCGAAACAAGTAGTTTTGTCCTGGATGGGACATAAGACACAAGGACCAGGCAAGATGTCATCCGAAAGGGTTCCGGCCTGGGTCCTCCGTGGCCCGTCGGTGGTTTAGTGGGTAGTACACAAGGGGGTCCGACACTCCGTGCGCAAATTCATTCCCCTTAGGTAAAAAAAATCTACAATATTTTGGAACTGTGTGAGAAGGTTTAGTACTATGTGTGTAGGTATCTTCTCAGTTTCGGAGCTATAGCCGATGAAATTTGTACGAGATGATATAATTTGCAAAGTAGTGTATATAGCACGCCTGGCCTATTTTTATAGCATCGGGATTGGCTATATCGAATTTCTCAGAAAATGCACATACCTACTCAAATATGACAGTGGCAGATACCTACTGGTCATAGGGAGTAACATTAGTTAGTCCGAAGATTGTACCGTCCAATCAACTTTGAAACGCTCATGGCAACCCACAACTAATCCCTTGTTCCAAGCACTATTTCCTCATCGAAGTAAAAAATCTTTACCTTTTAGTTTTCTATAATGACAATGTGCATGATACGCTAAAATATATCCAGTTTTTCATCTAACTAAACAATACAAAAAAATCTTGTTTCTGACTTACTGAAAAGTCGTACATGATTGGCTTTGGTTTCAAAATATACTCTGTTTAGAAATATGTTTATTTCACGTTTTTTCCAAGATGATTAGCCATAAGCTTATTTTAAATATTTATACATTTGCAAACAATTATTGTAAAAATAATAGTTTTTGCTTAAAATACTACGTTCATCGCGTTCTAAGAATCAAAATTGTTTACTAATTTCATTGTTCAGGTAAGGTATTTAAATGGATTGTGAGATCACTACTAACGAATCTTTGACAATGTTTGATAGTATGAGATGTTTAGCAAATCAAAGAAAATTGCATTACTCCTTATCCCTCCAGCGATAAACAACGTGACATAATGTGCAAGTTTTAATTTCAACCCAAACTCTCAATCGCTCTACCACCACTAATATTGGCTTACTTAATTGAAATGGTCTAAGTTATATTCAATAAAGTTTCCAACACTTTATATATAGATAAAATTGTTTTTCAATTACAACAACCCTGTACATCTCTGAGCGTAATTTTCTCATTAGGTAACTGCTATTAATTTTTCTGATGGGTTTAATTGCTTTATATAAGAAAATGTAATGTTTCTGTTAGTCTAGAATCCATATAGAATTGATCATATTTATTTAAATATTGCTAGTTAGTAGTTTTCTGTATTGGTTATCATCTCGGAATGACAAAAATGTCTGAAGATAAGAATACGAAATTTTTAAGATGCTTGAAAGGAATTAGGTCCTTTAAATGTATTGCAATATGTAAAATTGCATTTGAAAAGCACCTAAAAGAGTTCATTAATTAATTTAACCCAAATACCTACGATTTCTGGACAATGCATTTAGAAATTTGAAGCTTGAAGATAATCCTCTGTGTCACCATTCTTTAGTAATTGAAACTCGGGAGATTAAAAGGTTCAAAGTTGAATTACTAAGACTATTGTCATTAACTGCCATAATCGTCACAATTTGATCTAAGTTACAATTTCTGAAAAAAAAAAACTAACTAATTTCACACAAAATCATAAAAACAATCAAAATCCACGCAGATATTTAACTACATTAAAATAAAAACAAAGAACATTTTTCAAGCGATGATACTTATCCCGACCAGGGACCTTAACTTGTAACAACTTAAAATTGGTATTGACTGATTTTTTTTTCTTCGCAGTCTTCTAAATAATAATATATACGGTTGCAAATATTCCGATCACAATAACAATAGTGTATATCTATTATATTAATCAATTAAAATATTAATAATTTAAGGTGTCCATTCTAAATATATAAAAAAACTATTTATTGTTGGAAGTTTGTCGAATTCGCTAGATAAATAAACTGGTTTTACTTTACAGGTGGCGTAAAGCTGATACAAGACTTCATTCAACAAAAGTTTGTGAATTTTGGTGACGTCATTTGGGAGCATAATACAGATTCCAAAACAAATATTACTGCAAAAACTCGAGTTGGCAACGAACGCTCTGAGAAACACTACTCAAATTTTAGGTACTACAATACCACAAGAGTGTTGCAAAAGTGAACCTCCAAAGGTTGATGACAAAACTAACTCCAGCCAGGGTTTTAACGACGGTAGCACAGTTTTGGGACAGGTTAACAAAACTGAAGAGCCATTATCTCGGCCTATAATCGAAGAAGAGATGAGTGAAAACAAAACAAATGTTACAGAAAATTTTAACAAAACTGCACAGGAGGAGGAGTGCTGCTCAACGAAGTAACTCACGTTTTGCCCTTCCAAATTTAAAATATATAATACACTGTTAATATTATGGAGTATTATATATACTATATATATTACTATATATTTTGTTTATACCTTGAACCAATTTATAGTATACCTGGAGCCTATAAATTACTCCATGTAAATTCACTATTTGATTTGTAAAGTAAAAATAGGTAAGAAATCGCATATAAGTTATAGTTCTTGTAGCCAGAATATTACGTTGATGAAACCTGTTCTGAAAAAAATAGTTTCAGAAAAACATTGTAATATGAATCATAATGCCGGTCAAAATAAGAACGAAATGGCATATAAAGTATGGTTCGTGTCTTTCTTAGATACCATGTTTCAGTATTGTTGTGGTTTTAGAAAAGAAATTATTTCTTTACTTGAAATAAAAGCATATAAATCATATTTACCAGCACCTTGACTTGATTAAAACCTGTTTTGAAAAAGTTTCTGAAACGTATCGTGACAGTTTTCATAATGCCGGTCGCATAACATTTCAAAACTGTAATCACTAAAGAGAAGTAGGTGATTACATATAACTGCTTTATAAGAATAGTGAAATTTTTGAGTAGTTCTATTTGAACATGGTGACAGTAAGTTTATTTCGCTATTAAACATTATAACTGAACCTTCAGTTTAATGAGCACATTTCCTCACATAAAATATACTAAATCAGTTATTATTTTGGTTTTATAATAATTTTTAATGAATTTGTAATTATTTATATACAGGCTTTTATAATAAGCTGTTTTATTTAAGAGCTGAAACTATTTGTTCATTTAAAAAAATGTTATGCAATATTTCTTATTTTAAAGATGGGTCTTGAAATTTTATTTGTTATTTATGTATTAACACCTAATTACGTAATAAATAAATTTTTCCATAAAATTAGTTGCTTTACAAAATATTATTCATAACCAAAGGACTTATTTAATTCTCATACTTTTAGTTAATATTTAATTTTGTTAAATTACTAAAATAAAACAAAATATCGTCTAAGTGTTGATAAAAGTAGGTACATATGTTTTATATTTCAATCTTATTTCGGAAATAAATATTTAACAAGATTGTTTTTACCTTACAACAGTAATAAACTTAATTTGCATGTCATGTTATGTCAAATCAAGAATTCTTCACTGATAAAAAGCAATTTTTATAACAGCAAACTTGCAACGGACTGAGTGTAACTTTATATCAGGTTAGTTACACAATTTTCCACGAGGAGCAGCACCATACAGCAGATGTGTGCTGCACCCTCATGTCTACGTTATTAACTAATAAGGTTTATGAAGTTCTTTGTTTTAGCGATAGATGGAACTAGTGTACTGATCCGTATTACCTTAATGTGGATACCAGAATAATTTGAGGTCATTGAATACCTATTATTTTTCTAGTCCGTATTGTGGTGAGACACGTACTTGTTCACTATAACTTTTTCAAATGAATGAATATAGTTTTTTTTAGTATTTATAAATGAGTTTTTCATCCAGTATAACAAAATTAGAATACACGCATTAAATAAATAAATAAAGAGTTAATGAAATCAATGATAAAATATCGCTTTAAAAAGGCAAATGTATTTTGAGGAGGAAATCAACTCGTCTTAAAAAGAATTCCCCTATAATTGGTAGACTTTAACGTCTTTTGGTGATGTATGTAGTTCTTTGTATTTTATATTTTGTTTCAAATAAAACATTATAAATAATTTTGCACAATTAAGTAACATATAAAACATAACTAATTATCATATATTTATCTCTAAATATAGGTATTCATTAAATAAATGTGTAGGCATTAATTATAATGTTAAGCTTTAATAATAGTTTGTTAAATACTACTAAAGAATGTTGTTGTTATGAGTTTTGACTATCCAAAGTTCTCCCTCTGTTAATATTAAAACAATCATAAATTAGTCGTACACTTATTCTTACCGTAAAAGGTTTCGTGTACACATTGCAGAATTGTGATGTACATAAAACGGTTTGAAAACTAATTTAATTCTAGAAAATATTACAAGATTCTGTTAAATATATCATTAAAGGAAACATACAACGATTAATCTACGAACCCAGATGTTTTTTTTTTAAGAACCTCATCACTAATGTGGACGTTTCACTGCTCCTAAACAATTTTACATTGACAACAACAAGCTATGTTCTGGTCTACTAGCATAGACAGAACACTTTATAAGAAATTGTGTGGTAGGTAATGGATGGTTTCCTTCTTCATCTAACCGATGCATTTTCTGAAACTGTATATCTTTGTAGTACTACCGTAGGAGTTTTCGAAAGTTTGACAAATGTTCTAATATTGCGTCAGTATTTAGTAAATGAATCATAAAAGATTAATTAGTACAAGAAAATGTTTTAGAATTGCAACTAAACGATATTTCTGATAAATTACATTACCCATTTTAAAAGGTATACTGCATAGCCGTACGATTTTTAATTTTGAAAAATATAACGTTTTTTCCAAGGATGTACGATTTAGTTTTCTTCTGGTCTTTCACTGTTTTTAAGTTATCATTTTTAATTTCTTAAATAAATAAGGTTAGGAGCCCTAGTGGTGTAGTGAATGTAGGAAACATTCTGTTACTGTTGTTTGTGAATAGCCAAACACAAAAATTAATTTTTATTTATGAATAGAAACAAACTTTTAGTGAAGTACAATGCTATATTGACATTTTTATCTATTTAAACATTCAAGAAAAAAAGTGTACAAATAATGTTTAAAAAATTGTAAAGGTACTAGTTTAAAAATTAGGTAACTTTTGGCTAAACGTGACTAGCAATATTTATAAATAACGTAAAAGTCTATAATACAGTAATCTTAAAACATTGTGACGTTACTAGTTCAAAACACGGTACATTTTGGTCAAACATACCTGGCAATATTACAGAAAAAAATCTTAAAAAAATCTTAAAACATTATTAAGTTACGAGTTAAAAAAAGTAAGTTCTGGCCAAACGTAGCTGGGCAATCTAAATGGCTGGAAATCTACGTGGCTGGCGTATACAACAAACAAGCATTTTAAAATTAAAATTGAAAATTTTTCTTGGAACTAAACTTTTTTCATGTGGTATTACTCAATACTCAATAAAATATACGAGTATCAGCTGGTTCGGTTAGGTCATTTATAAAATATACCTTGCCTGCTGTTTATTAACTTTCATTTATATAAAACACCAGAAATATTAGATGATTTGTTAATTGTATCTTGCTATCAAAAATGTAAGTAATTGGTAGGAAAAAGCGACTACGCAGCGTATCCTCGCTCGATCCTGCAAGACAGTTTTACTAGTCTGTCAAGGACATTAGGAGAAAATCCTATACCTGGATCTCATCTTGTCCCAATTAATTATAAACATATTTCATGGACCCTGCCACGAAAGACATATTGTGAAGAACTTCTCTAACTCGAATTAGGAATTTTCACGTAGATGATGTTAGTCTGAAGGTCATTTTGTAAACATTCTTTGTACCAATTCCAGGTTATGTAGGCTACATGATCCTAAAGAGCAATGCCACCTAAGACAAGATTGCCTTACTCGACGACTTTGGGTGGAAACTGGTCTTCTACTTTATTTTTGCAGTTTTGACCAACAAATAGTCTTATAGCACCACCGAGGAAGGCCACAGTCATAGCAATGAGGGGAATAGAATCCCGATATTAAAGGGAATATAACACATCTTGACATGGCTTAATAGTATTTCTTTTCATTGTTCAATTTATAAAATGAATCTTAGCCTAAGCGTTGGGAACTAAAATAATACTTTAATGTGAAGATTGTCTTTGCTTTTTTGAGAACATATTAAAATTAAATTCTTTAACAAGAATGGATAAAATGTTTCTGTGATTATGTAACATGTTTATTTTGATCTTAAAACTAATACAGTGGTTGTTTTATAAGTATGTTTATGTTGTGTTCTAAATTGTTTTTATCTGTGTTAAACTAATATATAACTAAAGAACTCCACCTCAAAAAACGTAGTTCTTTCGCTCGTAGTTCAATCACAGGTCTGCATATTTATTATTAATTACAGCTTTCATTGTTATGACTGCACGATATTAATAGTAATAAATATTAAAGCTGTTTCATTTTCATCAACGGCTACAATTATTTACATTTATAATTTAATATCAGAATGACTTGTTGAGGAAACAATTTCACTAAAATATATGAGTATAAAGTTGCAAGGAAAGCTACATCTCATTAACATGTTATTCACAGATGAGATATTTCAATGATTTGTGCATAAATTTAAAAGCATAAATAATTACATCCGTATGAATATCGTTCCACTACACAAATTGGTCGTTTATATCAGTAATATAATTGCAAAAGTTTATTTTATTGAAAGCTGTAATTTTACAAGCGACGAATATTTATAATTTTTAATGTTGTGGTAACTATTTGTTATTCTTAACAAAAACATATTATTCCTTATTATATAATTATGGGTTCTTTTATACAAACAGTAATATATATATATATATATATATATATATATATATATATATATATATATATATATATATATTATATATATATATATATATATATATATATATATATATATCGATGCCAAGTATAGATAAGGGTCAAAAACTTCATATCTTTAGCTTAGTTAATCATAGGCACCTTTTACATTTCACAGAAATACAAAGCATCAATAACATCGAACGAAAACAGGTACGTTACTATGAATGATGATACAATGATGGTATAAAGATACATATTAAACTATCAGTTTTCTGCGGCTTTGAACGCTATTTTCCATGTCTAAGGGAGTAACCTTTTTAGTGATAGCATTTAGGACGTAATGTCCTTATTATAGTTTTAAAAACTGATTAAGGCATATTCCTGGCACTTCAGTGCAATTTCAGTGTCCATGGTAAAGACATTCAAAATGTAAATAACATTTTGATTGGTTTATTCCAGGATTTGTACCTGTATGAGTAAACATTTCAGGTAAGAATCAATTACATATAAGACGCCACAGTTGAGTTTACTTGCTCATATATATGTATATATTGTACATATGTCTCCAAAATTTACTTCTGTCAAAGTCTCCACTTTTGACCCATGAAATTTACTTCCGATCTAAGATATTTCTAGTGCTATAAGTTGAGTTTTACTTTTATGTCCAGATGAAGAAAACAAATGTAGAAATACGTATGACTAAGACACCCAAAGTCTAAGGCCTTTTTAACGACGATCCCTATAAAAGTGTCTATTCCCTAGGATATTTCAAGTAGCATTGTCAAGTTTGCCTTTTTACAACGTTGAAGAATACCCGGTGTAAATTAAATCCTAATACGCCTGGAGATATCAATGTAAAACCTTCACCATACTTATTAAAATAATTCTTAAGGATTTTTTAAAAGAAAAAATAATACCCACACCTGTTTAAATCGGGGTAGAAGGGTGTAACTATAAATTTTCATACCGTAACCCTATCTTGTGACATGTCGTTTTATACGTCTACGATTTAACGAAACATATGTACGATTTAACTAGCAAAAGTTATGGGCAAGTAACCCCTTACATCTCAGAGTGGAAAATAAGTCCTGATATACGTGGATGTATTCCAAAAGGGATTGAGCATCAATGTACAACATTTACTATACTTATTAAAATCCTTTTGAGGATTCTTGGAGGATAAAAAAAATCCCTTGACCTTTTGAGATATTTGATATATATATATATATATATATATATATATATACAGAAACAGGTTATTCTCTTCTTAACAAATAAACCACGGTATATTGGTTTGAAACATTTATAAATTTTCGTGTATCTAGGTACACTTCTTCAGATAAATATACATGTCTAAATATTTACATAAATTGTGAAAAAACATTAGGTTAGAACTCAAAACAAGAAAAAACAAATATTATAAATAAATACAGTAGATCAGCAGCTGATGGGCCATGGCATGACGTGTGTGAATAAGTTGCCGAAAACTAAATTTATCTTAAATTAAGACCCCTTGGATGTCTTGTCTGAAGCACCAATTGGTGTGCAGTTTCACTCTTTTTTTCAATTTAAATCTATTAAGGCTTTTCGTTTGAATCTTCAGGGATCTTATTTATGCCTTTGATGGTGTAGCAATTTTCTATCTGATTTTGTTTATGGACATTGATAGCGTGACTGGCTAAAGGTTTTTCTATATCGCTATGGACAATGTCAAATCGATGGCCAGTTACTCGTATCCCGTACAAAGCATTCGATGTCTGGCCGACGTATTGTTTTTCACGAAATTTACAGTCAATTGGTAAATAAGGGTTTTTGTGTCACAGTTGATAGTTCCTTTGATAGGATATACATGATTGGTTACATTACTTTTGAAATTTCGACTTGTATACATGATCTTACAGGTTCCACAACGGGGATTTTGGCAAGGTTTACAACCAAAGGACTGTGATTCCTTATTTTCCTTTTTTAGAGGATCAGTACAGAGCAACATCTGTTTAATGTTGGCGGGCTTTTTGAATACAACTCTTGAAGATTTTGAAAATAAGTCTTTAGTTTCTTGAGAATTTTGAAGTAGGTTAAAGGCTGTCTTCATGATTGCGTTGATTTTGTGAAGGCCAGGATAAAATTTTGTCATGAATTTCGGATCGTTTTGGGATGGGAAAAGGATTATTATTTTTGTTTGATGGTTGATTCAAAATTGTTCTTGATAACTTTATCGGGATATCCTAATTTTTCTAAAACCCACAAGTTAATTTACTGATATAATTAATAAAATCGTCCTCATTACTGCAAACATTTTTCGCTCGAATGAAACTCTTCGGAATACTTTATTTTTCACGTAAGTGGCGTGACAACTATTGTAATTCAAATACTGCATAGTATTTGTGTCTTTTACATGTATTTTAGTTTTTAACAAACCAGACTCTATAAAAACACACATATATATACAGGGTGGAAAAAAAGTATGGAAACGCTTTCACTAATTTTGTATGGCTTCACTTATACAAATTAAATTTTGTACATCACCACTTGTATTAAGAACCTAGTTTTTTGAGACCAGTGGGGACATTTTATCTTTTCAGGGGGACGGCCCGTGAGGAGAGTCGGACGAAAATCTTAAATGTAAGCATAGGCCGAGTTTGGTATCAAATTAAAGGTCTAGTAAAGAGAAACTCATTACCGCAAACCGCACTTTAAAAAGGTTGACCCTATCCAGAGTACGGGCCGTATGAATTACTTGACAAAGAAATTTAGTAATTTTGTCTTGTGAAGTAACTAATTTACTTTCAGTAGTATGTTTTATGTCGGTTATGTAAATTTGAAAAACAATTTCCAAATAAAATTAATTTTTTTTACCTCTACATTTGTTGGATAACAGTAAATAGGGGTTTTCCTGTCTTGTCTTCAAGAAACTGAGAGTATTCAATAATACCACCGTAACTCCTATCAACATGAGGTCAAGGTCCAGTCCCTCCAGCCCTTTTATCTCAGGCAAACATAAACTGGTTTTAGCAATGCAAACAGTACTGTCACAGCAAAAACTCCACAGTTTTGTATTTTTATATATCAAGCTTGGTTTTTAGTCTACGTTATAATTTCGTCCACGTAAGATAAAGTTGAAAGTCTTCACTCGAAGGTACTGCGATAGTTATAAATTTTTTACTTAAGTGTTTACATTTTATTCTACTAGTTTTAAAAGCAATGTCACTTAGTGAGTTTGAGAGAATCACGCTGCTTATGGATGCGTGGGTATGGATATCTATGTTCCTATGAAGAAACAGCGCATTTGTTTAATGACACTTTTCTTGATAGACCCCAATTAGTAAGTCACAGTGTTTAAGACAGTAAAAAGATTTGAAGAAACTAGAACAGTCAAAGATCGCGAAAGAAGTGGCAGGCCTAAATCGGCAACAAAATGAACAAAAATCTTTGGATGTACTCCAAACATTTGTTGAAAATCCCAGCACCTCGGCCAGAGTGGCTGCAGAAGATCTTGATATGAGCCATACCTCAGTGTTGAATGTTTTACACAAAAACAAGTATCACCCTTTTAAAGTAACCCTAACCCAAGAACTTGCAGAGGATGAATTTTGATCGAAGGACTGAAATTTTGCGAAATAATGATGAGAAAGTGTGACGAAATTCAAATTTTTTAAGTTCGATATTGTTTTCAGATGAAGCTAACATTCTTTGTTAATGGACAAGTTAATAGGCATAATTGCCGTTACTGGGCGACCATAATCCACACTGGATGATAGAAGGCCACACACAAAGGCCTCAGAAAGTGAATATGTGGGCTGGAATAATAAACAATAACGTTGTAAGACCGTTTGTGATAGATGGAAAATCTAACAGGCGAAATTTATTTCAATATGTTGACAAATAACATTTTTGCCAGCAGTGCGTGCTCTTCTTTGGGCAAATGTTAATGCAGTATGGTTTCAGCAAGATGGAGCACCGCCCCATTACTATTTGCGGATGGTGCAATCTGTTAGATGAAGTGTTTCCTAACCGTTGGATTGGTTGCAGGGGTACCGTTGAGTGGCCGGCTAGGTCACCGGATCTTAATCCTCTAGATTTCTTTTTGTGGGGCTTCTTAAAAGATAATGTGTATAAAACTAAACCAGCCAACATTGAGGAGCTGACAAATCGTTTATTAGAAGAAGCAAGAAGAATTACACCCGAGATGCTTCAAAATGTGACTGCAGTAGTTTTTTTATAATAGACTAGCTCATTGCCAACAAGTGTTCGGAGAGCAGTTTGAGCACCTCATTTAAAATGTATGGTTATTTTTTGTAATACATAGATAATTTTTAATTTAATTGTTTTGGATAATTGTGTTCCATAAAGTGTCATTTTCAGTCAGAACAGTTTACTTGAGACTGTGAAATTGCGGGAGAAATAATAATTAATCAAACGTTACTTACGAAATTCAAACGGCCCGTACTCTGGATAGGGTCAACCTTTTTAAGTGCGGTTTGCGGTAATGAGTTTCTCTTTACTAGACCTTTAATTTGATACAAAACTCGGCCTATGCTTACATTTAAGATTTTCGTCCGACTCCTCACGGGCCGTCCCCCTGAAAAGATAAAATGTCCCCACTGGTCTCAAAAACTAGGTTCTTAATACAAGTGGTGATGTACAAAATTTAATTTGTATAAGTGAAGCCATACAAAATTAGTGAAAGCGTTTCCATACTTTTTTTCCACCCTGTATATATATAATTTTTTATCTTACTGAAAATTTTATAAGGTCAAAAAGGGTCTATTAAGGCAGTTTTTCTCTTTTTATCTAATTTATTTAGGTTCCACATCAAGTTTGCGTTTATTGTTCTGACCAAGAAAACGTAAACATTATTTGTAAGTCTCGTAAACTAAATTATATAAAAAGTGTTTACATTCGGTTTACGGTACTTTTGGTGTTATAATAGTTTTTTATTTCTACCCTAATCAAGAAAATGTATGCATACTTTAACTGAAAAATACTAATTTAGTCTGTTGTGTTCTGCTTCCGTATAAGGTTAAGAGTGGAAAATCCGTGAAACTACATTTATCCGATGCTTTAAAATAAATACTTATAATAACTTATGCTTTAGAAGTCTTATTTCTTTTTATGCATCGTAGCTTAAGAAAGAATGGCTTGTAGAGGCGTGTTTGTGTCCGCAGTAAAAATCACATACACTATGTCAAGGGAATCCAGCAATTTTTAGTAACTTATTTGTTCAAATTCACAGCTTTGATTATTAAGGTGAAGTATGTAAAAGCATTTAAATAGTATCCCTAATGGAATGTACGGTTTAAATCCTACATTGTTGCAATCTTTATTATAAATTAGATAGTAGTTTTGTCTTTGAGATCTGTATTATCCTACTAATCATGCAATTTATATTTAATACTTTTTAAATTTTAAGTATAATCAAATATTTATGACTCTTTTTTTATGCGAACTTCAGCTAAAAATGTCAACAAATCTTTACTGCCAGTTAAATTTGTATTGTGTTCCGTAAAATCTATCATAATTTATTTTATGAATTTTAAAATATTCCGGGAAACTTCAACAACTGTTTTTTTCGTAAAAACATTCCTGGTGCCTCAATGAACATTGTTAAAAAGAAATTAGCCGAATTGACCTAGATCTGATTAGCTCTTAGCATCAAATTTAGTAAATAATTTGTATTCATGCCTAAATTAAAGTGCCCCTGATACCACGACGATTCTTTGAAAAAATAATTATGTTTTTAATTTTTGTGTATAAAAATCATTACAATACATAATAAAAGATTGAGACTAGCCAAATCTAGTCCAGATTTAGTTATTTATTATATTTTTATTCATTTTTATTGTAATTATGAAAACACAAACTTTAACACTTCTAAAATATCGCATTAAATTTTAATTAAAATCCAATGTAATCGTTTAAAGCTTCCTTCTTTTATAGGACTAGTGAAGTTTAGATGAGGCAAGTTGGTACAAAGCCAAGCCCAGCTTACCTACGTCTAACGGGCTTAGAGAGATCGGCGGTTAAGGGATTGTAGAGGTTAACCTGAATCCCACAGGGCTTGCCACGTCTATAATGAATTGGTAGCTTCGTGGCTTTGGGTAAACTTCCTCAAACAATGTATCTATCCCTGAGCTAATGTAAATAGGGTGGAACTTTAACTAATTAAGTGTAATTGACTATTTATAATGTAATTTTACTTAACAGACGTTAATCAGTTTTGCACTGCATTTATTAATTGGCTGAGCGTAAGCGATGCCTATCACTCTCATGGGTGGAGCAATGTCATTTATGTCTGTCTCTTTCGTCATGTTTATTCCCGCGATATTTCAAGAAAGAATTGATCTATAGACTAGACATTTTGCATAAAACTTCAAGACTTTGTGCATGTCATGCCATGGAATTATACGTTAGTGATCACTCTTACGGATAACTATGATGACGTCAAACACAATGAAGAATGAATAAATTTCCAAACAAACTGAATTCAAGCATATTAAATTAGAACATTTTACATTGTAACATATTAAGGAACAGTATTCATTATTTTGATACAGGAATTTTCCTTTAGAGTTATTCTTTTTTCAGTCACACAAGTTTATTGGAAGTCGAAATAGGAGAGATACAGTAAATGTTAAAAATAATATGATGTGTATTTTTAAAGAGGAAAAATAATTTGTCTTGACACATTTGAAAACAAACCATCAGACATGTACATTAAGACATAGTCAGCGTCAGGCGAAGTCGGAATTTTTGTGTTTATAACTGATTAATTCATGATAATTTATTATTCTTTGTATTGGTTATACTGTGTGGATCTAAAATTGTATGACGTATAACAAAATCTATAAATAAACCCTTTCAATACACCCCCATTCTGACTCCTACAAAAATTAACGTGTTTGACGTTGATTCTGTTTAAGGAATATTCTTGTACCGATTTTACGTTTCGTACTTAAGCATACTTATCGACTTTCATCTTTCGGATCATAAACATAATAAGACCTTATGGTTAATTGATCCATGTTTTCACCTCATGCTTCCTGAACCTTACAAAATGTAGACTACACTATTACTGAAATTCTAAGCTCTATGCCGAGCGACATCTGGGGGCTCCTGGCCAATTCCAGATTCCTAAATTTCAGTAATATTGTCTTATTTGCCATTTTTTTGTATTACACGTACGACATGCTAGGTATATACTCAAAATTCTAATATTTGAATACAAACTGTGCGAATAATTACATAAACTATGATTAATTTAGGCTAATGGTTTCTTAAGCGAAACTATTACAAATGTGACCATGTGCTTTCTCCACACATTTAACTTTCTACGCTAAATATGTGTACTTATACTCGGTATTTAATTCACTTATAGATGTTTATTTTACTAATTAAATGACAGCCATTGATTGTAGTCCATCTGGCTTTATTTAAACACTTAACTGGAGGCTTCTAGAAGAAAATTACTGTCAAACGCTCTGATAAAAGTAGAAATGAAAGGGTACAAAAGGGTTCAAATAGAAAATTATTTATTCTCACATCGAATTTTTCTTACCTTGATACAATAAAACACCGTCAAACTTGTAAAAAAATATTAAAGCAGAGTCAGCTAAACAGACGGAATATTGGTGACCTAGAGGTACGTTGTGTAACCTTGAGCAAATATATATATATGCGTAAAAACTGTTGTATCTACTTAAAATGTTATTAAATACTTCCTAATTTATACGAAAAAGCGAAATATGTTACATTTTCGAATGTGCCTATATGGGCGTATCTAGCAGTTGAAATATCCTGTCTTAAATTGTGAAATAATTAATTCAGTTCAACGTTTCTATACTCTTGGAACAGTAGAAGATTAGCAAATTATAACTATGTTGTTCGGTCGTTTGTTATCATTATTATGATTACTCTTCTTAATCTTACTTATTAATTGGTACCATAAAGACATAAAGCATCTATTAATAACGCACGAATTATTTGGAACTCCAGGCGAGTCTGACATAGCGATCGCATTTCTCAGTTTTTTTATTCCTGTCTTCAATAACAATTTACTTAAACCTTGGAAAGACTTTGCTTTTAAGAAATACCAGTAGGTGTTTTGCAATGTAAATTTGCTATAACATTGGAAGTGGAAATAATTGCCTGTTTGACATATATGGTTAACTCTGGAGAGAGTATACCGAGGTTCCATCGGTTGTCACTTTGATTTTATTGGTAATGCTAGAGGAATTCAGCTATCATCTTTCAGTTTCAAATAATATTGTATATAACAGTATCCCTTTCTTCCAAGAAAGCAACGACGGATTCTGAGATTAAATCAGTCCAGGCAATGCTTTCCCTTGTATCTTGGTGAAAATGGTCTCTGTTTTCCCTTAACTGTGTTAAATTTCTCATCAATTCCAGCGTAGCGGACAGTACCTATTTATTTAAAATGAAAGTTTAGGATATTTGATCTGAGTGTATTCTAAAGAAGCGGCATCTAACAAGTGTAATATCTTATTAAACTCTCACATATTGTAATAAATTCCATTAAATTATGTAATACTGAAGCATAGTTGAATCACTATTTCCGAAAGTGCAACCTTTCTGCTGGAATGTTCTAGGACATCCTGGAGTCGTGATGTTTATTTTGGTGAGTTAACTTGCTTCCTCTGTAGACCTATAATCAGACGGCGATAATCACCAGTAATCACCACAACATCACCGAATGGCGAGTCACCTTGACTCATCAGGCAACAACAGCGTTCGGAGAACTCACGGCTATTGGATTTCCTTAGTTGTCGATTCCTCTATTGATTAAACACTGTCTAGGTTTTATCTCTTGTAGTATGAGAGGCAAAATATTTACTGACTATAAACAAAATATACATTGAAACTGTTGGGATATCCTTCATATACAATATTGCTTTAAATATTTATATTTGTAAGTGCCTACACGATAATTATTGTGTATTAAACAAAAATTAAATTTATAATATTTTAAATAATCTTTGGATACAGGGTGTACTTATTGTCCATTACTTAAAATAAGTGAATTTTCTATACTAAATTATATTTAACAATGAGAGCTGTCACAGAATTATAGAATTATTCACTTCAATAATTAGATATAGTATTGCTACCCTTGATAAAGTTTACCGCCTATCATAAGAGCGGTATTTAAATTTACTTAAATTTTACTATAAATTATTTATTTTTATGTTTTAATCTGTAAATTTGTATATCCTTCATTTATGAATAATCTGTTCCAATAAATATCTTTGTTCGATATTTCCAGACATACTGGAAAATTAAAATACGAAGGGTTGTATGGGGATGTTTGTTACTTTTAACATTTAGAGATTAACAGACGTTATAAAAACTTATTGATATATTTCTGTCAGAGCTATCAGATGGTAAATAAAATATAACAAATAAACAAATTTGTAAACAAAATGAGTACAATCTAATGATATTTGAATATGCGGCATTTTAAAACATCTACAGGATTATCTTATAATTCAATTGGTGCTCTTGGTGTGCGAATTATTATTATTTAAACATTGCAATAAAATCCAAATTATTGAACATAAATGGTGATGTATCATGGAGCAAAATATCTTGAGAAAATTAAATTTGATATTTAACACTTTTTTAAACTTTTATTTTCATACTATGTACATTTCGAATTATGGGAATTCATCTTCAGGTACTAAGGTATGAATCCTTAGTACCTGAGGATGAATTCCCAGAATTCTAAATGTACATAGTATGAAAATAAGAGTTTAAAAAATGTTTAAAAGATTTTATAATTATATACATAAATTTGTAGAATTTGCATTTTGTTTTAAACTTTATTTCTACACAGATACGAGTAGTTCCATTATGTGGCATGTCTAATCGTAGAATTTGGATAAACGATATTGAATCATATCTCACAGTACGCTGCCACAATTTGTCTCATTGATCTGCTTGGTGGTAAAACAATTTCTTTTCTTTATAATTGTATGTCCTTATGGCATTTCGAGGAAGAATCGAGCTCCTGACTTGAAATTTTGCGTGAAACGCCTGATCAGTGAAGACCCTTATTACGTCACTTGTATAATGGCATACTCTTACCTTGCTCAAATTAAGGTATTACTTTTTAATTAGTTACATTTTACTGTTATATAAAAATATGCGTGTATGTGTTATTAAATTACATAAAAACTACGGTTACAATTGTAGAGAAGTTTCACATAACCTTTCTAAGAGTCCCTGGTAAACATATAGGCCTATTCCTATTTCCGAGCTACGCCCCATATTTCTTTTAAAACTGTCTTTATCCCTTAATCAGCAGATAGTAAATCTTTTCAATCAAACTCTCAAAGTCAAGATGAACAGTTACAATATTTTATACACGTTTTAAAAGTGAGAGTCAATATTTGTTGCTATTTATCTATCACAGTCAGTTACATTTAACAAATGTCATTTACCGTGCTGACGTTTTGCTTTGTCTGGGTTTCTTTTCATCGGGATTTTAATCAACCACAGTAAACTATCATCACTTACGACATCATAAGAGTGTAATTGAAAAGTTAAATACTTCGACGTTAGACTCAATTTTGACTTAGAATTTTTCAACACTGGCCCAAAATACGAGTACTTAAATTCTTACAGAAATCATCAAATCTATTCAATAAAACATAATGAAAAGTTGGAGAGAAATTCGAGAAGTTATCGAGCTATTTGTAAAAACAGTTTTCGCTCACCGTCACCTCACGACTGTTTGGCATGCTATTTAAAAATCATATGTAATGTTGTCCTTGTTTTTCAAAATGAAATTGCGTGTGAAACCACTGGAAACAGCTAGTGATTCTTAAATGTTTTATATCTTATCTAAGTTTTTAGTGTTTACTTAGCCTGTGTTAATTAAAATTTAATAAGATATGACAAAATTTAAACGGTCCTTTCTGTTCATGTGTGTAGCGGAACCAAACCGCACCTGCGTCATACCGTGAGCTGTCGGACGTCAGTGTTGGTTACATAACACAATCTGAGATAAAACTGGCTATAGCCATCGGGGAACTTTCACCAGCAGGTTGTAAGTGACGTGAGCTTTCTGCTATGATGGTATGATACCCAGTTTGAAGTCCCTCTGCTAGAATTACGTTTAAGTGGACCTTCCTGCACAAAATTCTACTTGTACATTTTTACATACCGAACATAAAGTACACGAGGAAGGAATTCGCCACACCATGTGTCGAATAACAGGCTTCGTTGTGGCTGCAAAACATCAAGCCTACAGTTCATTTCATTAGTTAGATGTTATGCGGATAGCCAGCCAGTCATACGGAAAATTAAGTTTAAATTCCTCCGCAGGCGAAGGAAAACTTTTGTAAATCTACTGAGTGTTAGTCTTTAATGACTCTAAGTCACAACACATGGTTGGATATTCGCCATCATTGAACGTTCATTACGATGGGTTTTATAGCAGTCTCCATAGCACCTAACAACATTTCTGCGTGCTTTTCTACTGTTAGATTTATTCATTCTTCGATTTTTTAGCCATTTTGTTTACCCATAATAATGATGCAAATATGTTCGTCAAAGTTCACCAAATCACGTGGATTGATACGTACAACTAACAAGTTGGTGATAGAACATTTTTGTGTACTATTGTACTATTAGATTGATTTATTCTTAGATTTTTGTAGCCATTTTGTTTACCCATAATAACGATGCAAAAATGTTCGTCAAAGTTCACCAAATCACGTGGATTGATACGTACAACTATCAAGTTCGGTGATAGTACATATTTTTGTGTGCTATTGTACTATTAGATTGATTTATTCTTCGATTTTTGTAGCCATTTTGTTTACCCATAATAACGATGCAAAAATGTTCGTCAAAGTTCACCAAATCACGTGGATTGATACGTACAACTATCAAGTTCGGTGATAGTACATTTTTGTGTGCTATTGTACTATTAGATTGATTTATTCTTCGATTTTTGTAGCCATTTTGTTTACCCATAATAACGATGCAAAAATGTTCGTCAAAGTTCACCAAATCACGTGGATTGATACGTACAACTATCAAGTTCGGTGATAGTACATTTTTGTGTGCTATTGTACTATTAGATTGATTTATTCTTCGATTTTTGTAGCCATTTTGTTTACCCATAATAACGATGCAAAAATGTTCGTCAAAGTTCACCAAATCACGTGGATTGATACGTACAACTATCAAGTTCGGTGATAGTACATTTTTGTGTGCTATTGTACTATTAGATTGATTTATTCTTCGATTTTTGTAGCCATTTTGTTTACCCATAATAACGATGCAAAAATGTTCGTCAAAGTTCACCAAATCACGTGGATTGATACGTACAACTATCAAGTTCGGTGATAGTACATTTTTGTGTGCTATTGTACTATTAGATTGATTTATTCTTCGATTTTTGTAGCCATTTTGTTTACCCATAATAACGATGCAAAAATGTTCGTCAAAGTTCACCAAATCACGTGGATTGATACGTACAACTATCAAGTTCGGTGATAGTACATTTTTGTGTGCTATTGTACTATTATATTGATTTATTCTTCGATTTTTGTAGCCATTTTGTTTACCCATAATAACGATGCAAAAATGTTCGTCAAAGTTCACCAAATCACGTGGATTGATACGTACAACTATCAAGTTCGGTGATAGTACATTTTTGTGTGCTATTGTACTATTAGATTGATTTATTCTTCGATTTTTGTAGCCATTTTGCATAATAATGATGCTCGTACTCACGTCAAAGTTCACCAAATCACGTGGATTGATACGTACAAATAACAAGTTGGTGATAGAACATTTTTGTGTACTATTGTACTATTAGATTGATTTATTCTTAGATTTTTGTAGCCATTTTGTTTACCCATAATAACGATGCAAAAATGTTCGTCAAAGTTCACCAAATCACGTGGATTGATACGTACAAATAACAAGTTCGGTGATAGAACATTTTTGTGTACTATTGTACTATTAGATTGATTTATTCTTAGATTTTTGTAGCCATTTTGTTTACCCATAATAACGATGCAAAAATGTTCGTCAAAGTTCACCAAATCACGTGGATTGATACGTACAAATAACAAGTTCGGTGATAGAACATTTTTGTGTACTATTGTACTATTAGATTGATTTATTCTTAGATTTTTGTAGCCATTTTGTTTACCCATAATAACGATGCAAAAATGTTCGCCAAAGTTCAGCAAATCACGTGGAGTGATTCGTACAATTATCAAATTTGGTGTTGCATATATAGAAATGAAGCTAAATCAAAAATTTCAAGTATTTATGGGTGTTTCTTATCGGGATATCGTGTGATATGACAGACATTCGTATTTACGTACCAGAGAAATAATTTTCAGGTTAAAACTAGGTCGACAACCAGGGTGGGCCTAGGGACAATACACTGGCAAGGGCCCTCCCGCAAATCGTAATCTATTTTATTACCTACCAACTCCTTATATTATACAAAAATGTAAATTACTAATTAGTTACTACAACTGTTTGTAAAGCTGCCAGTTATTTGCGAAGTAGGCGTAGCACATTGGTACATCTATGTTTACAACATAGGATACTATTTTGTTTGCTTATTTCTTAATTTTTAAAAGTAATTTTATTTCACTATTAACTAGGGCGACGCATTGTTTTTTAACTGTGGTTATGTTGGTGTAAACTAATGAAAACATGGTGAATTAATAGTATTTTTTATTTACATTTAAAATAGTTCATCTAGATGTAATACATTGAGTGATAAAAGCCCAAAATTTAATTTTTAGCTAAAAGTTCATTAGAGGCAAAGTCATAAAACACTATCAGAATATTTTTAAATCGAAGCTATTCTGGCCTTTGTCGGCAAATATTTGAATTATAACTTCAATGCTATTTCTTCTAGCCCATTTGGATTTAATGGATAAAAATTCCAAGATCGGTCAACCTCAGCGCATCGACGTTGTGGGAGCCTGTGTACTAGGCTATTGGCTTTCTCCGGGTTTTCCTACTCCACAAAGCTTAGCTGTTCACTCACCCGCTGTTTAAATTAGTTTCTACTGTTTCATTATATTAAAACACTTCATGCCACCACAGTTTGAAAAGTAATAATAAAATCTATTTATATGGCCTTGCCTAAAAGTGTATAATTTGTCTTTTTACTAGAACCTTAGTAACGGTGAGTACTTTTCAAAACTATCGCCTCCCCCCCCGCTATAGTCCGAGGGTTTTGCCCCTTGCCCCCCCTCTCTCATCGGCGCATTGTACTGAATTCTTTGTATCTGACGTTATGTTACATTAATTGTAATGGTCCGTCATTTGAAATTCTCCCATATTACATTAGTAACACCAATAATACCAATGCATCTTAGCTGGAAAAGCGTTGTATGTTTTAAGGAAACTCTTGATAATATCATACTGAGTCAATAGCCTTAGATCGTACGTACTATTTTATTAGTATATCATTAATACTTTATTATAAATACAGCGGCTAAAGTCAACTATTAATCCACGTAGCTTTTAATTCAGTGTGTTTTATAAAGGGAGTTGCAAATATTCCCTGTCTACCCTTTTCCACATTATTTAAGATATCCGAAATGGTATTAACTATTGTTGAGTAAGAAGTACTTAATTTGATTTGATTTTTATTTTTAGCCGCTATCTGAAATCCGGCATATCCGGCATATTGGAGTTAGACAAAACTGTTTCAACCGAAATATGGTATATCACTATATATTTTAAATGTTATTTTTTTAAACAGATTGCGACATCGTATTCAGTGCAGAAAGTACATTTAAATCATGTATTGCAACACTGCATGTACGATTAAAACATAATCTAATATGGTGGATTCAAGATAGCAGTAGGAAATACAATTTTACCTTAAATGAAGCACCTATTACTCAATAATTATCAGCGGTATTTTGGTGTCGATATCTGACAAAATGTTGCAAAAAGTAAAGAGGACACGTCTAAAACTCGCTCAGTATACTTTACATACAAGAGTGTAAAAATTTGTAAAATATATATCTTGCATACACGTTATTGAGTGATTTGAATGATTAATGATCAAAAATTTTGACGGCAATATTTTATTTGGTGAAATAACTTCCAACCAAGTAACTTCATATTCCCTTTGTTCAGTAGCAAATCTAAACATGAAACTAATGTATATAATGTAACCCTTGATTTGATGAGATTCTGAAATAAAATTATTTCTTAACCTAAACTAGCAATGAAATATTCAATGCAAAAGACGAATAAATTACCAAGTATAGTAGATAAGAGTGTATTCAAGGTAATAAATATCAAGTTAGCTAATGGTCAACGTAAAGTATTAACATAGCAAGGTGAGTCTGGTTTTATATACGTCATAAATTGTGACCTGATTCTTGAATAAAGCGAATGTGAGGCATCTATACAATGTGCACGTATTTAAGCAAGTCATGTCACATCGGCCCAGATAACATCAGCGATAACGGTCAGGGCACTTTCTCCAGAGCGCGACGCGCGACCTTGAGCTTGACATTGCCACCGAGGAGGTACTCTGCCCGTCCTGACCTTGTCCCACTGTAGGAACTATTTTCGTTTAGGACGCGTCACGGCCTTCTTGAAATCATGTGTTATCTGTCCGCAGTCTATCCGTGCAGTAACTCTCTATAGAAGGAATTCAGAGAGTTAAGTCTTTATTCGTATATATGTCCCCCTTGTTCTAAGCCAAATGATTTTAGAGCCAAATGTTCAAAAATTTCAAGGACAAATATAGTTATTTCTTTTTGGTTTTGTGTCATTGGTAACCATGCTGGTAACAAAACAACACAGACAAAATAATTTATTAACACCGTAGATTCATGTAATATTTTATCATGTAACATAGTAACTCACGTGATGAAGTTAATTTACTGTATTTTTTTGGTAAAATTGTGAGTATGCTCTATCGGTCATTCCGTACACCTTTGTATCCGTCTATAAAAGACGCACTTCATATGTTTAAGTAAACGACGTTTTGCAAAAATTACTATAACCAAACCTTTTTTTAATTACATATTTGGTTTTTTTTACCATTTATTCTTCTCCAAATATAATGTAATGTTTTTACTAGTCTGTATTTAAAAAGTCAATTTACAAATATGTTAACTTAAAATAGGACACAAGAGAAAATAAATTAAAATATTGGGGGAGATTTCAAAATGTTTGGAATTACCTATAATTAATTTATCAATGGATATTTTTACTAATTTTAAACAAAAATATTTAACATCTATAAATCATGTTGAAGAATATCAGTTACTACGTTAAATAAGATATTAGAATGCAATCATTAGCCTCAAACCAACTTCATATAAAACGAAACATATTTTAAATTTTATATTACTATGCTTTACAACTAAATACTCAGAAATTAGATGTTACATCTAAAAGAAAGAGTCAAATATTGTTCAAGCTTATTACGGCAAGTGAATATAGTTATGTTTCAAAATAAAAGTGAAGGAAAAATATAGGTTTTATTACTATTTGCCTTATTGTTGTCTTCACACTCAGTTATATATCCCATTTATTACACCAACATGATAATGGTATGTGCAACTACTTATGAGACTGTCAGAAAGATAAGTCGATGAAGTGAAAATAATTTAAGGCTTGTGTAGAAGATTATTAACGATCTTCCTTACATGCTGAACATGATGACACTTTTCAATACGAAATCTTTAGAAAAGTACTAAAAGGTTGAAACCCCACATGTTAGTTGATGTCGAATACGACTACTGGAATTACATGCTAACGGCATCGGATTTTCGCCAATGGGCTGAGTTTGGATCGTCCATTTTACACAGTAAATTAGAATTTTCCTAGATAATTATATGAATATGAACTTTCTCCACTCATTCAAAACGGAAGAAGGAGAAGTAAACGACGTCTTTTTTAGTGATGAGAGTAATTATTTTAATTTAACGAGCCTTGAAGTTAAACAGTTCAGGAACTGAACGTTAATTAAGCCTCGTTGAAAATTACAGCGCATTCTAATAGATGGATTGTTATTCTAAATAGGAACCTTGATATTAAACACCGTTTAAAATGTGACTTTACATTTCTTAGAACACGGGGATCTAGATCGTATTCAAGGTGAGGTTTGCTAAGTTTGTTTACACCGTCGAGTCGTTTGACCTCCAGCGTAGGTCAATAAAATCCCGGGATTCCCCCCCAATGGTTCCAAGAGCTGGAGCCCATACATGGGCAATGTCTTAGAAGCGGCTTTCCCATCGATGTTAGGTATTATGTGGAAACAATTTCGAAGAAGAGGTTCTGCAATGTAATCAATGCCAAGTATGTCATGACCTTTGGGGACAAAATGTTTGGCTATCGAGTGATAAACAACCGAATCATGGTTTAGTATTATTACCGTGCTATTGTTAGGTTAATGGCATCATGACAAGAATTAGAAGAATAGTTTTCTGTTACTATAAGTAATTCCTAGATTCTATTAGAAATATCCTGGGGATAGTCAGGTTTTGTGAAGGCTCAACATCAAGTCCATAGCTCAATTTGTTCTTGAGATATCCAGCAGGCAGATACATTCAGATAGACGTAAGGACAGATGGAAGGAGGATTTTTCCAGAATGCTCAGTGATATCTCACTAAGTCTGAAATTTAAAACTTAATTAATTCTCAAGATGTCAGCCTAAGCTATAGGCTTTGCTAGCGCCCAGCCAAATTCCATGTAAGAACACGAACCAATATCGAAGTATATTTTAGCTACATATAAATAAGTTAAACCACCGGTTTGGTGGAAGTTTCAACAAAATATGACTAAGGACTTAACTAAATATTTCACTACATATTATACGTATGTATCATATGATTAAGTAAAATATACGTAGTCCGTATATACATAGACCAAAATAACTGAAAATGTAAAGTGAAACGGGTTTTAAGTAACAAAATAGTTCATCCAATTATTTTTACATTTTACTTAGTTTATTTACGGCATTGTGTTAAGAAGTCCTATGATCCTTTGTTGCACCATGGAACTTTTCAAGATATTATTCGTGTAAGAACATACTTTAGATACAAGTATACGGTCAAAAACGTGTATATGTAAATCCTATTATGTTTTTGAAATTCTAGTTTATGTTTTAAACAATCCAAGGCCTTAAACATAAACATTTGAAAGTCATGGTCTACATACGGTAGAATGTAAATAACAATACGTGTGTGTGTGTGTGTGTGTGTGTGACGTGTAAAGGTTACAGCACACAATGGCCAAAAGTAAATGTCGAAGTTGATTTCCTTTGATTTTCTGCATAATTTTAACAAATGAGGTGTAGCACTGATATATTCAGAATCCAAATCTTCTGTATTGTCACTATTGGTAATTAATATTTATTGTCAAAACTTTAGCGAAGTCTGTCACTCATACGGCTGGTAAAAATCGTCTTTTGTCAATCTTTTCCAGATCTTTTTGAGATTGAACTGAGGTCGAGATTTAACCCCTGGAATCTTTCCCGAAATGTTTCAATAAACATAAATTCTACGCAATTAACATACAGTTTGATTATAATGTATGCCTATGTATGGGTTTTAGCTGAGCGTCAGCGTAGCCTTACTGCGTACAGGATGCATTGAGTTTAAATTTTGTCCAAAAATGTCAGCGTAGCTTTTACGGGACACATGGTATGGTGAAGAAACTTTACCCTTTATTTTGAAGAAACTTATGGTACGATTCCAGAAAAACTGCTACAGGTGAAATGTGCTTTTTATGTTTGTTAAAATAAATATAAAAACAGTAATATTTGATACCCGACAAAAATGTATGCAAAAGCAAGAGTTTGTGTTATGTAAATATATATGGAAAAAACTAATAAATTTTAATAATTCATCCTGTAAATTGACACAATTGAATAAATAGCACATTTATTATTAGTCTCGAAGTGACCTATTGCAGTGCGAGGAGACGCCGAGCGTGGCAAATGTTATCGAGCTCCACAATGGAACTTTCAAGACGAATGTTGAACTCTACTTTTCATCACGAGGCAAAAAAAAACACACACAGCAACCTTATAAATATTATCTTATACTTCAAATTTTGGCAAGAAAACCTAATAGTAGTTTATATTTCATTTTGAATCAGCTGTTTGAACATAGAGCAGTTTCAAAAATACTTTTTTTATAGATAAACAAATGTTTACAAAAGGAAAATAAAGTTTGGAAGAGGGAAAATCTGTTGAGTTAGCTACGAGGAAAACATTGTTGTAGATCTCAGTTGTAAATATAAAATAAAGAATGATGTAAATAAAAAAGTAGTATTTTTAGTCACAAGTAGTTCTGAATGTGGCTGGTTACCAACAAAAAGGCTGTAGCCAAACGATAGGAAGTTCGCTCAAGGCTTATAAGTCTGTTGTACTTGGCCGCCGCCACTCCAGGACAAAAACTGTCCTCAGTTGTTTACGATAGGTCCACAAAGACCCTTACTTCAGCAGCTATCCTTTTTATGTGTTAGTTTATATTCTGGATAGTCAGTTTATGGGTGAGCTATAAATTTATTTACAGCGTTAAAATTCCAAATTAAAAGTCCAAAGTCCTAACATTGTTCTTTCTATTGTGAAACCAATTTATGTGCAAGCTTATTTATTACTTCCAAATAATTAGTAACCCTGAAGTATCATATTCTTTCACGTATCAGAGTGTCATCAATGTTTTGCTAACAATTAACGAATTGTGTTTAGAGTATACAAATCGGCGCAAATATTTAAAGTTATTAAACTATACAAATAATCATTGCAAACCAAAAATACTTTTTTATAAAATTTTTTTAATAATTGGAACATGAAACGATTTTTTACTTAGATTTTAGAACGTTCAACAGGACGTGCAATGTATATTTCTAAAAACTATTTAATTAAAATTAATCATTTGATGCATCCATAAATATATTAGTATACCTAGGTTTCTTTTTTTTGAGAAATTTTAATCCTTATCCAATAAGCTTATATATATATATATATATATATATATATATATATATATATATGTTTGAGTCCAAAATTTACTGTCTCAAGTTACAGTACTATGTTTGTTGGAGATTTCTTCTTTTAAAACCATATGTGATTTTAAGAACGTTTATGATATCTAATAACCCAAACAAGGTAATTTAACTCTTTTAGAAAGCACGATCTTTTGATGAACCTTTGATTAAGTAAGCAGGAATATTTGTAAAGCATTAATGTTCCGCGAGGAAAGGGTAGTGTCAGTCTTAAAAATAAATCTGTCTTATATAAATTGAACCGAGAATTGGGATTTATCATAGTGGTTTAAATTTTAGTCCAGAGTTCTTTAGGATGTAAATCTGATACTTGAAGACGACTTAGAGTCTAGATCAAATGCTCCTGATAAGATCCCTTTCCACGTTTATCGAAATTACAAAACCAATAGATAACAGGATACGGATTAGCAACGATTACATAGACATGAGCAACCACGTACGACGAAGCAGTAATAAAGCTTGGTGTAACACCTTGTGCCAGCGTAAGGCTTTCCAGCAAACACAGATTCGTTGTTAATCCTTCAGTAAAGCAACTCTTGTTTACGAAGGGAGTAATTGACAAGCTGTCCTCTAAAAGATGTGGGACTGACTATCGGCCTGTAGCCATTATAATTTCTAATAGTTGGATCGAGAAATTTCAGAATGGAAACAGTTAACCAAAGAACATTCCTTCTTGGAAGGCTCATTATTAAAGAATCATTCGTTGGGACAGCCATCCAGATTGATATTTTGCATCTAGATTATGTTTTTCTGGCACTTTCTAATCCAAACATTGTCATCCACGTGGAATTAAGCTCAAATTTACACGCAAGTTTCTGATAAGATTGTCTATAAGTCATTCACTGAAATCTGTTTGGCTATGTTACTTATTATTTTATGTTTGCGTTAAAACGTGGCTTTTTTATTAGCAGAAGTCATCTTGGACATAGAATTGCCTTACACAATTTCAAGGATATTTACGTTGTAAAAAGTTAAGTTAAAGAATGTTTTTATTTTACCCAATAATTTTAAGCCAATTAAGTCCTCTGTAACATAACATGGGAATCAACCAGGCAGGCGGGCAGTTTGCAAAGGTAGGATCCCTCAGCGGTCATCCATTCAAGCAGTAATATTTGTACAAAGTTTTCTGCAAAAATTGTCTAGTAAGTTTACTAGGAAAAAGAGTTATTAATTGAGTTTTTTCTCGTACTTGTATATCGTATATAATAAATGATATTATTAAATACTTTAAATACGACAACCGTAAAAAATGCGATTTGCATTATTTATGGCCGTCCTGACCTAACCACATACTTCAGGTAAAAATGAGGTTAACCTGGAAGCCTGTCTCAGGTAAACTCCATGAACGGTGTCCGTAAGTATTTCATTTCGTGTAAATCTCTAATAATATAATATATATTTAAACTTAGATCTTCCAGTAAATAACGAGTAATCACTCATAAGGTTTCCTGGTACTTACTTTTTAATTTTTTCTAAATAATAGGCTACGAGAAATTATGTTTGCACGTAATTTACCCCTGCACCTGGTGAAGAAGTTAGTCTTTGATTTAATATACTGCAATAATAATATGTTACCTAAAGGCTAGTTATTTAGGGATATACTTTAGGCCAGTTGTACTTGTAGTACTTGAGGCATGGCCTTATCATGCGAGCACCATTTCATTCTTCTTTCTTCGTATTCATTGATGCTGAAACATTATATTTGGAATACGAGACACTGTGCTGTATACAGTCGTCAATGAACAGCTTCCGTATAAGTGGTAACTACTCGTAATAAATCATGTTCCTTCATAACATGTATCTTCACTGATACTAATAATAAAAAAGTGTAAGTATCTAATCTTCATACATGTGAGGTCATGGCTGTCACCAAAGTTCTGCAATTCACAAATAATTTAAACATTGTTAATGCCTGAACCTAAACCAATGCAATTGGTCCGTGTGAATATGACCAATCAGCATTCAAAAGCTGTCGGATGTTTTATAATTTGATAGGAACAAAAAAGACAGCTTTAGGTATGAAATGTTTTTTATAAATGAATGTTCAGAAA
The DNA here is from genome assembly GCF_021130785.1 of Homalodisca vitripennis. Taxonomy (NCBI): domain Eukaryota; kingdom Metazoa; phylum Arthropoda; class Insecta; order Hemiptera; family Cicadellidae; genus Homalodisca; species Homalodisca vitripennis. The sequence continues at coordinate 36,912,044 of NC_060214.1, forward strand.
TTTAATTCATGCCAGTCTGTTTGTTGAATTTTTTAACTAATCCTGATATAGAATTTCATCTGATTTCACTAGAGAAAGGTAGGAGCGCGCCATACCTTGTGTGTTAAAATTCTTAATTACCCACGACTGAGAACATATTAAGCCACACTACTCGGTGATAGGCTTAAATTATGCTCACCCAAATTCCAGACATACACGATCATAGAACTCAAATTATATATTTACGTTAAGCTTCAATCAAAATTGAAAGTTTATAGTTTAAATATATTGGGTGAATGGACATACAGAAATTAAATTTGTCCAGTTCATGAAAGCTTCTCTAACGCTCAGCCAATAGTTGGCTGCATTTAATTCGTAGATTCGGTTTTCAGAATGTATTTATTTATGGTTTAATTTTTATCATCAGAAAAATGTTTCAGTATCTTATCAAAATGTACATTTAAATTTTGATGCTCACGGAGAATTTATATGTATTGAAAGCTTTTCGAATTTTTAAGAAGTTTTTTGTGGGGTTGTACACCTTGTTGCTTAAGTATCAGCCCAATTAAATACTTTAGTTTAACTCTTTATCATGGCATTTATTTCAAATTGAATACACTATTAACAAAAGGTAGTAGTCACGCGAAAGAAAGGTGATCTTACCTAGGGTAGTTATACACCACAATATGAGTAATGGTTGAGTAATAGGATTCGCTGAGGCTGCATATAAATTTTATATGCACCGAGGAAATGATATTGTTCCAGCCTGTGAGTAATAAGCTTCGCTAATGCTCGTAATATTTCGTATTCATAATGGAAATCCATCTGACACGAGCTACTTTGAATAGGTGGGAACACTGGAATGATCACAATGAAGGAAACAGGAACGTAGCCGGCTCCATGTACATTCTAGATGGATGGGTGATGGAGGTGTAGAAGTGATGGAGCTCTAACTACGCCACAATCTGGTAATGCATACTTGAGTGGCGCAGTTGTGGTTTCTCTACTTGTGGAGAGCTCTCTTCGAACTAAACTCCGAGTTAACGAACCGTACCTTCCTTTGTATACATGAGTGTTTATACAAAGACTGGGTTTTCCAATTAATATTAGCCGATGCACAGAGTTAAAAGAACAGTTTATCCAAAAGTGAACAGTAATTCTTGAATATGTTATAGAGAATAGATCAATTTGACAACCACTAAAACTAACCCTACTGATAATTAATTTTTATGTTAGGAAAAATTTCTTTATGGATTTTATCAAAAAGCATATACAGGAAATGTGTATACGCATATACAATTTAAATTGGCTCTCGGATCCTGCACTACAATGTTAAAGCTAGAATAACACTGTTTCCAGAGGAAGTACGAGATGTTTCAAAAGCATTTCCTTATACAACACTGTCATTACATGATTATTACACGAATTTATAACAAGACAAAATGTTTCCATAAATTCGAGTGTCATAACCATTAAATCATGAAATATTTTCTTCTCTGTTTCTATAAATTTAGTTTATTTTTTACTTTTTCAGTATCACATAATAGATCTTTACAGTTGAAACTGCAAAAATTAAACTCTATTCTCAGTTAAGGCATTAAATATTGCGTTACCATGCTAAAATTTATTCTTCAACTTGTAATAAGACATTGTAAAATGAGACGGGAAAAATATTACAAAAATATTATAAATAGTATGAAAATCATTTTAGTAGTCTCAGTCCTACGGGAATTATTGTTTATAAGGAAAACTCACAGAAAGTTTGATTGCAATATAATTCAAAGCCATCTTAAGAAAATTTGTTTTTCTATTTTTAGTTATAAGTTTAAAGTCCTGAAAAGAATTTTTATATAAAGTAGTTTACAACAGACCCCACAACACTTAGCTAATGTGGTAAATTCCATGTAAAATATAAAGTCTATATGCAATTTGAATCCAAGATGTCGTGGGGACAGAGATATATATTCAGATTTTCCAGCCCTCTAGTTATTATACATCATGGATTTGGATCAAGTAATCAAAGCATGTTCCAATCGTTCCAAACCACTCTTATTACTTACTTGGGCTTCACAAGGATTCATTTACATGGAAGGTTCTAGGTAGTATTTTCTGAGGTAGCAATAACAACCCAAGTCGATGTACCAACATGACTTTTCACAGCTACCTATCTACAAATATATGCTTAGTTAGTTACTAAATTAAAAAAACAAATGCATAGATTCATACGGCACCTAGAATAATATTAATTCATTAATGGGATACGAATTTATTAAATTTTCAGTAATATTTCATTTTTCTCGTGTACTGATTAACAGAAATACAAAAATATAGTTCTTTCTAGGAGTAAAACCCCGTTTCTATCCCTGTGGATGTTTTATCTCCATGAGAATCTTTTGGTTTTAATCTGCAGGTCTTTCTTCAAATGAGTAAAAACTTTCTTAAATGTAAATTATAAATTAAATATAAGGACTTTGCCTTGAAAAAAAAGATAAATGAAAATCCTTACAATATATATATATGTCATTGTTATCCTTTTAGTGTTATTGATGTTATACTAACCGGATGAATGAAAACTCTCAGTAATAAATAGTAAAAAAATGTAATAAACTATTAAAAAACTTTAAAGGGCAGAATTGTATTACGTTACATTTTAAAATTTTAAGAACGATTTATGGCACATGAGAACTCAGGAACGGGTTTAAGCACTGCCAGTTTGACTGGAAATTGTTAGGATCAAAACTTAAAGAAAAATTGGTCCCTATTACAAGATCACTTGTGGTAGTTTCCCTGGAATGTTTGAAGCTAATTTAGGTTATCTTTGTCTGTATGATATTTACATAGAGTATTCAAAAATGTTAAAGTGGATCACTGTTGAATTATTGAGAAAATATGATATCTAGGAACAATAAAAACAAAATATTTCTAAAACTGCACCTAAAACATTACGATTATAATTATTTTAAGTTATTACAACAGAAAATCTTAAGGGTTTTAAATAATTCATCGTCTCAGTGGTTACAGTGTTTAATTCAAAATATGATTTAATGACTGTAATATGATCGCGAATCTACACTAATTGGTGTAGTAAGGTAAATCTTCTTTATGTACCAGACAAATGTAGTAAATATATGATGGAGAACTTGAAGGGTACTCAAAAATACTATGTTTAAGTAGGGGAAGGTCGGTATTGATGGGTACAGCAGAAGACATATCAATGCACAGGTGACTGCTAATGGAGTATGAATGGATCAACTGGATACCTGAAGCATAGCTAACGCAGCGGCACAGCTGATAATGAGGCTAACATAGAGGCACAACTGATAGCGTAGTTGACGCAACAGCACGGCGGCACAAATTATGACGTGGCTAACGCAGCGGCACAACTGACAGTTTGGCTAACGCAGCGGAACAGCTGATAGTGAGGCTAACACAGAGGCACCACTGATAGCGTAGTTGACGCAAAAACACGGCGGCACAAATGATGACGTGGCCGACGCAGCGGCACAACTGTGTGGCTAACGCAGAGGCACAATTGAAAGTGTGGCTAACGCAGCACTACTATGCTACACAGCTGATAGTGAGGCTAACACAGAGGCACAGCTGATAGCGTAGTTGACGCAACAGCACGGCGGCACAAATGATGACGTGGCTAACGCAGCTGCACAGCTGACAGTGAGGCTAACGCAGAGGCACAACTGAAAGTGTGGCTAACGCAGCACTACTATGCTACACAGCTGATAGTGAGGCTAACACAGAGGCACAGCTGATAGCGTAGTTGACGCAACAGCTCGGCGGCACAAATGATGACGTGGCTAACGCAGCTGCACAGCTGACAGTGAGGCTAACGCAGCGGCACAACTGAAAGTGAGGCTAACGCAACGGCACAACTGATAGTGCGGCTAACGCAGCGGTACAGCTGATAGTGAGGCTAACGCAGCGGCACAACTGATAGCGTAGTTGACGCAGCAGCACGGCGGCACAAATGATGACGTGGCCAACAGAGCGGCACATCTGATAGTGCGGCTAACGCAGCGGCACAGCAAATCGTGTGGCTAACACGGAGGCACAACTGATAGCGTAGTTGACGCAACAGCACAGCGGCACAAATGATGACGTGGCTACGCAGCGACACAACTGACTGCGTAGTTAACGCAGCGGCACAGAGGCCCTTCTGGTAGTTTGGCTGATACAGCGGCACAACCGATAACGTGGCTGATGTAGCAACGCAAATGATAGCTTAGCTGACGCAGCGGTGCAACTAATAGCGGGGCTGACGCAGCCACACTGATAATAGGCCCCTGAAACACAGTGGAAGCGTCAATAATGAGCAGAGCTTATGGTCTTTTGCGTGCAGAACTGCATACAGGGTAATATTTTTGCAAGAAGACTCACACTTCCTACTTCTGGGTTATGCAAATAAAAATACAAATTTATTGCTTATTGTCCAACCTACAAGATGTATGACAATATTGATATTTCCCATATGGTATCAGAACAAAATATTAATGCAAACAGCATGTATTCTTTCGAATCTCTTACTTACTATGTAAATATTGCTGTTTTGTTATTATTATATGCTACTAAATATCCTCAATAATATTGTATTTATAGTAAATAAGCTAAATAGATTGTGTTCATGTCAGCGGCTGTGAAGGTTGTCATCCATAAAAGAGTGAATTTTGTAGTGCCATGCTTCATCTCGTACTTTGTAATTAAAACTAGAGAACCCCTTTGCCCGCTTCCTGGACCGACTCGCTGAACTCGCTAACTACTCTGCTTCCGGCACTGGAAAGTTCATAACAAAGGATCGTGTACAAAGTTTTATTTTGCAATTTTATACAGGCAAGTTTTAGAGAGATATATTGAAACACTAGGTAATAATTTTTATCATGAATATTTTTCTAAAGGGAAAGAATTTTAAGGTAGTCAGATAAGAGTTATTTTAAATTAATGTATTATAGGAGAAATCATTATGATTACGTTTTCGTTCACATGCATAGAAGCATTATTTATAAATAAAACATCTCATGGAAGTTTTCCTCCAATTATTTGTTTTTACAGTGTTTACTATAAAATGGAGTGTGTTACAAAAACGTAGGCAAACAGATACAATATAACTACAAAAACTAATTTCAGCCTTAATTTTTGTTATATCTTGTATTTGTTGTTAAAATATATAATTTCAACAAGATTACTACAGAACCTAGTGCGTGTTATTATAACCACAGCCTTCTATTTATTTTACATGAGACTGCAGGTTGGTTTGCTTTTATAAATGTTACTGATAGTATTAAAACAGTTTTAATACCCTTGCGTCTCACTGTACAGGGACCTGAACTCGAAGAGCACAGTGACTTGAATGATAATTTGTCTCTTATTACCACTGCACAGCCATCAGAATCCTCATCCCATTACTTATTGCTGTCACAGCCCCAGAACTTTAAGCAATTTACTATTTTTACTCTTAATACGAGGTGACTAGGCACGCATGTCTCGCCAGCAACGAAAGAAGTTCCGATATGAGACTGACATACAATCTTGTTTCATTACATCAAGATTGTCAGAATTTTCAACAGAGTACATTTGAATATCCTAAAATTGATGCAATAAACTTGCCCAAATTCCCCACCCCCAATTAACCTGGGGGACTTGGGTACCAATATTGTTAAACTAAGAAAGGTTTTTGAAATATATTAGAACTTCCATGCCTGTACCAAAAAGGAGGTGTATAAAAAAATTATTAAGTTAGATTCCAAACGATTACATTTATAAATATAATGAAATTAATTTTTTGTTATTTTTAAAATATAGTTTGTTAGCAAAGTTTTGAATTTATCCTTATTTGACATCGAAAACTGTACTGATTTAACCGAGTCCATGTGGTACTGGATTGAGATAGAAACTTCTGGTTTGAGGCATTTTTTTACTAGAATCTTCAGAACGAGATGGTGGTTTTCAAACGCCTTCACTTCACTTCCCCCTCAAGCTTTCATTTAGTATTGGGGCTTGAAGTTTTCATATTTGCAAAACATTATGGTTTTTAGTTTTATAACGATCTCCACATGGATGGGAATGGGGGATGGGATTTTTGGACCTTTCCATCGGAAAGGAATTATCTCTCACTGCGTACGCCCCGGAGAATCAAGCTCTATACAGAGCCATTCGTCTTCTCAAAGACACGAGTTTAGAAACTTGAGATGAATAATAATTTTTGGAAAAGATAATATTATATCCGTATTCCATAATATATCTAGACGAAAGTACGGTACTTAAAACAGATAAGTTTTTTATATGGGATCCTAAATGGCAGATACTAATATTTAGATGAATCGCAACTCTGAAGTTCCAAAGACTAGGACCACCAATAACAATCCTTTAAACATTTGGTAACGTATTACAATACCAGCAACGCACCGGTTTGAATGTTGCAGTCTTCCACTTCCACTTCCATTTGATTTTGTTCTATGCATATAACATGAAAATTCAAACAAAAATATAAACACGTGCATTATTACAAGACTGTCTACCACAAAGAACAGCACATTTATTTTTCTGAAATAACATTTCTTATTATAAAATCCATAGATTCAAACTTCTAAACTTTATATTTGTTGCTTTATCTGCATGTTTTCAAGGAAAGTCCAATTATATCCTTCACGACAGCTGAGGGAGTCAATGCAATTCTGACAGTTATCAAACTTCTTAATCCTCTAGCTCTTCAAGTTCCCTTTTCTTGCTCATCTCTAGTTGTCAAACTTTTTTGGCAATTTCTTAACAAGTTTGTCATTATTCCCTTCTTTGAGTGATTAAGGTTTTGTATTATCAGAAATGAATAACATTATGATAACATCTTACTTTATTTTATCTTATCGATTTATTTGCACTTTATTTTAAGCACAATACTATTTTAAGCGCAAAACACTCTTATCCCAAACATGGTTATATTTCCGCTTGTTATAAAAAAACACTCATCTTTTAAAGTGGAGAACGCCTTTAATGTAAAACAACTTTTACGTTCCACTAATGGCAAATTTTGGAAGAACGATTTTTGTTCTCGAAGAGTCCAGCTATGGAATAAAATCCGTTTGTACTGAGAAACGTAACTGACTCAATTTTAAAATGTCGATTGTTTAATATACAATAATGTTTTTAGGATTCAATATATTAAGTTATCACATAAGTGTACAATACATATTTATGAATCTGATTTAATTAATTTATTTCATAAATGGTCCTAAACTCATCCAGCGCATTTATCGATTAAAATATTAATGATATTTTTTCAAGGCAACTGTATTGACTACAGTTTGTCCTATAAAGAAGTTTACACGTTTAAGATTCCATGGCATGTTAATGGTCCCTTCTTCGTGGGGCAAACTGTAGGTATATGCTCATCATACCCATTCATCATTCATTCATTTTCCATTCATGTATCTAATTTACATGTAATACGAATATAGTGATAACAATATACACGAGAAGGAACCCACATGGGCAAAAGCCTGTGTGTGAGAACCGAGTCCATCTTCACTCGAGTTTGCAATCACAATAATTCTAATATACAATGTAAATTTTAGAACAAAATTAAAATTGTATGATTTAAAGATAACTAAAAATAACTAATAGTAACATACTCTGTTTGGATGCATATTAACTAAATTCAAGTAGTGTAAAAAGTAATAATTTAATCAGTTATGATAATGGAACGACATGACAAAGATGCAACAAATTCTAGTATATGAAGTTTTATGGCTATAAGATGTAAGACAACATACGGGATGAGCTTAGAGTGCGCAAGAAACATTATTTTAAGAGCATTATAAAAAAGGAAAAGAATGGAAAAAGAAAAAGATAAACAGAAACTAATCATTTTATTGTTGTCGATTTCTGGAACCTACACTATATCGAAATTAATGCATTCCTTCACAAGAAAAAAACACACACGCAAGCATGCAAAGCTAAACAATACACACACACACACACACACACACACACACACACACACACACACACACACACACACACACACACACATACACACACATGCACGAACGCGTTAGCGCTCTCGCGCATACATCCGCACACATACAGACAAAAACTCAATGCATTAATTAAGAATGGTCGCACTTGTCCGTCACCACGGACAAGCAATTATTCATTGTATCTGGTAATGAATAATTATTGCAGCATACGCGTTTAATATAGCCAGTATTTGTGAGCTTAATAGCAAAAAACCTAAAAAGGAGATAATTAAAAAATATTATTACTGTTACAGTATGACATATAAATACGAGTAAAATTACTTAAACTTATGAATGTGTGTATTGAATTAAGTGTATATTTATGTTAAACCTGACCTCCTTATATATGAACGGATAAATTGGAATAATTTTAGACACAAGTTGTACCGTAAATTAGTTAATTAAATTTCATATAATGTAAATTTCGCAACCTAGTCAGCCAGTATAATATAATATTATTTTACATCCAATGTTCCGGAACTAAATTATTGGGCGGAGTAACTACCTAATTGGCACGCGTATGAATATTTTCTTCTAAGCCTTTGTAGCAGCCCAACTACGTGACCGATCAGACCTCGCGCGCATTGTCCGTAAGTAAAATTTATCTTTTCTTATTATTAAATTAGCCCTTTGATGCCAAACGTATAAAAATGAATGTAACGTAAAGTAAAGTTGTAAATAGTAAAGTAACGTACCCTTGAAGATCTTTTATTTGCTTGATTGAGATAGATAAAAGTTGTGGCGTCATCCTTATGGCGAACACGTTTTTATAATAAGTAATTTGTATCGTTAAATGGCTAATACCGTCGCGAATTTGTTTTAGGCGAGTTCACGTAGCTCACGTAGCTGATGTATCTCACGTGTTGTTTGAATAGATCGCTACCACTTTCCCAACTTCTACTCCTCTTCTAGGAATAACCGTTCTTAGACTACAGCTTCAAAGTCTCGTGCCAAGACGCCGACGCCCGGGTTGTGAGTCTATATATTGCGAAGGGAAGTGGAATCTTATTGTTTTATAAAGTAAAACATCGTAGGCATAATTCCACAGAACATTGGATATTTTAGGCCCACTTAGAAGATATTCGTTTTTAGTTCTTGTGTTCTAATTGGCAGCAACGTGGCAATATATACATTTCATTTACCATCTAAAAGTGGTGCTTGTAAGTTTTAATAAATTAAATTGAACTTATTAGTAAACTTTGTAATTCGAGTAGTAGTTATTACTACGACCTCAGAAGTCACCACCCCCATGTGTTATCGTCATACGGTTCAAAGTTTTAGTTTATAATTGTGATCTTTACTGGGTATTCCTGCCTTGGAGGTTACATCCACAATATTAAAACTGTAATATTACCACCATTACACTTCATTGAAGGTTAACCAATATTTACCGAAATCTTCCGGGTGATCTTTTGTTTCGAGATCGTTCACCCACGTGATAAAGAAGGGCCGAGACAGAGAGCACACTGTGGAGATCAACTCGTACTTATGGGTTGTCCATTGTGCCACACCAGCAGGCGGAAGAGGATAGTCCTGCTGGCCCGGCGGGTGACGGTGGGTGCAAGGTCGGCTGACAGCAGGCGTCGCTGGGAGGTACACTACGAGGACGAAGAGGATGGCACGGGAATGACAAGAGGATGGGCGGATGGGACATTCAAGGTGTTAAGACTGGAGTGTGACTCAACTCATAATTACAGAAGGTCAGTCATGTATGATAATGCACCGGTGTACTAGAAAGTAGGAAAGGAAGAAATTTTACCTTGATTTCATCGGGATTGATTTGTTGTAACAATGTGAGTGTCCACAAATTTTACTTTTGTCATGTGAAACCAAACAAATTTGCCTCCTTACAGTGTGCATATTGATAACTTACACACTCAAAATACATTGTTAGGCAGATTCTACCAGTTTCAAAGCACTAGGCATACTCGTATATTGGGACGATACATTTAATCTGGTTGGTACCACAAGCTGCCCAACGTCCACTCAGATACTGCTCGATTTGTTTCAGTTACAAAATACATTTAGTAAAATATACACTTAATTTTTTTATTGTGTTTTAAGACTTGTAATATTTTAAATTTTTAACTACAATATTGTTTCTTTCATTTCCCAGTTATAAAAGAAATTACCACGTTATGGGAATAGAAAATAAAGGCTATGTAACAATCTAGTGTGTTATTGTAAAAACGACAAATATAATTTTTTAGGAAACAGTGCGAATATTGAGTCACCGGTTTTGTATGGATCCCAGGAGTCAACTTGTACCAGTGTCGAGGTTCAGACACTGCACTAAGCGGAGAGTGAAATTGAATTGAACTCAATATTCGAACTGAATGAACCTTTCCCACCATAAGTAAGTTATGTGTAGAAAACAGTGCCATAATTTTAAAATTTGTAATAATAAAAATTTTTTTTACAGTAAGGGTAATAAAATATAAGTTTCATTAATCTTTACCAGACTTCAAACAAAATATCTCATTTTAGCACACTAACTTTAATATCAAGAAGAGTATTCTTGATAAAATTTAGTTACTTAATGAATTTTACTGATTTTCAGTGATCTTCAGTTTTATCTGGGAACTACTGATATTTTTGAGCTAGTTCTTATCTGTATTATAGTTAATTCTTGATAATCTGCAGAAATGTTTTTTTAAGTGGTTGACATTTAGTTAACCATTTAATACCTCGATATGAGATCAAAGTAATGCATTTTTTACTTAATACTCGAAGACACCATTTAATGAATGCAGATATATTAGTGAGTATTTAAAATGCTATGGATTTTAAAGCACATTTATTAGTACTCGGAATATAGTACAGTGATAAAAATATTTTCATTTCCTTTAATTATCAATCTAAAAAAGTCTTCCTCGTATAATTTATTGGAAAAATGTGTTTTTTATTCATTAAATTGAATACTTTAGGCCTCTACTAAGTATCTCAGCACTCATTTGTAAGGTTCAATTGTAAAATATGCAATATAAACCTTAAATTAAAGTTTTTTAATTGTTTTAGATTAATACAAAGGATGGAAAACGTAGTTACATATATACGGGATGGCTTAGGGTGGTTTAATTTGTAGATTAACTATATACTACAACACTAAAATATGTGAAAAACAAAACGTGTAAGCTACATAAGTTGCAAAGGATATTAAAATACGTAAAAGGTTTGATAGTTCCCCACAATTCGAGTTTAATGCACCTTAAATAACAGAAATAAGAAAGTTTATATTCAAATAATTTCGTTAAACAAGTTGAAATTTTAAAGTAGGACAAGACGAATGCACATTATCCTATTACGTGTTTACAAATATAAAAAGAACTTTTATTTGAGATCGTTGAAACTGTTAATATCTTATCGGTGAGTTTGTCAAAAGAAAAAAAAGAAACAATGTATTTTGGATTGATTACAGGGACAGAAATTTGTGTATTTGTGAGGTACAGTTATTTTGTGTTTTTGATGACACAAAACATATTTTGCCGTATCACAGTTTAATCTGTATATAACATATGCGTACAGCATAGTATGGGTATGTAGCTCTTATATGTGGTAATGCTCTTAGATTAATGTTAGGAATGTTTTCCAGAACGCCACCTACAGCATTTTTCATAATCTAATCATTCCCATGCAGATTTTCAGTATACTCGAAATTATCTAGACATAAATCATTCGTTGAGTAAGTAGTCTGTCATATAGATGTTTATCTGTTGAAGAATTATCTTTCAAAATATGAATGGAATTCTCTTCTCAGAGTAACTTTATTGAGAAATATGTATGGCATTCTAAGAGTTATACGTTTCTTGTACTCGGCACCCGGTGTGGAATGAAGGTCAACTACATTGCTCTCAGTTGTAATGTCAAGAATAGTTTGTACTACAATCGTAATACCATAACATTAGCAAATAAATTCAAATTAGTCAAACGTTTCAAATACTTTAGATTCTTAATAAATGTAACATGTTATTGTTTGTTTCTATAGTTGTATACCCGTTGTCATTTTGTATCATATATCTTGTAAAATACATTTTCAATAAAGCATTTTCCAATCTCAAACATCAGACAGAAATAACACTACTTCATAAATACGTTTAACACCTTAAAATTTCATAAACGTAAATCTTGCCATTTTTCCGTAACAGGTTATATTGAATTTAAATATTAAAATGTATTGAGGGGATTCGATAAACGGTATTAAGCCGACTTTATTTATTCTACCTTAGATTTACTTGATAAGAGATGTTTCATAAACTTGTTCGCAGAGTTCCAGAAGACGTCTAATTTTATAGATATGACCAATATGCATCAAGAAGCGGTTTAGCTATTCCAGTGATGTGATTTCTGTTAAAATAATTAACCGATAAAATAAAAAAACTATTGAAATTTTACCCTGAACACTAATAAACGTTTGGATGAACCTAAAAATCGTGTGGGTGCATTTTAAGCATAGTTTAAAAATAAAACCACTCTCAAAATTCTACAACAGACAGTAACAGAATAAAAGTATGTTTGTTCTAATTTCTTTAAAAAAAGTTGGTCACAAGTACCGCCGGCTCTTAAAACTTCATAATTAACAAAACTTTTTCATTGATTAAAAAGGCAATTATGCGTAATATTTCATGCGGAAAAAACTTTCGTGATAAAAATTTTAACGTTTCTTTACTCTACTTAGTTTTAATTTTGAAAACAGTTTTAGCCTAATTTAGAAAAATGCACGTCCGAAATTTGCTTAAATATAATTGAAGATTTCGTCTAAAAATTTTTGACACAAAAAAGTTAATGTTATATAGACTTCCGAAATAACCACTAGAACGCTATCTGGGCTAGATATGAATTCCGGATATGGTAACTGATATTACGATGTCGTCACCAGTATTCTGCAATCTCTCTCCAATAAGCCCAATAGGCTATATCATAGCAAGCAGGGGTTACCAAGATGTATAATTTTGTACCCGAGCTGTTGTGACAACGATGTCCCAGTCAAGGTGGAAAGACGCGTTGCTGGCCTCTAATTGTCAGCCATGTCAGGTACCAGGCCTGTGTTTAGCAAGACATTCCGATGATTGATTTACGGAGTTAGTCTGTTAATTGGTGTTTGTCTTCGGAAGAACGTCATCTGTTTCGAAACACGGTGAGAATGCAGATAAATCACATGTACAACCACGGTGAGAAAGTTAACAACCGATCAGCATCACCAATAGATGATAGCTTCTCACTATTTTTAAAGCTGTGTGTTCATGATGAGCTGTGTGAATCGTTATAATATTATGGATTCTTTTGAAAGATGATACTTGTGAAATTGAATTTATAACTGAGCATTAATTGAGCAAATGTTGTAGTGTTGAATAAAGTGTCATATTTCTAGGTATAAATATAAGGTATCGATATTTTACACAAATTTTACGATTTCAAAAAAACTATTCATTCACTGTACAAAATTTATTAAATTTGTATTGACTTGGATGTGATAACCGTATATACTAAACAATATGACTCATTTAAAATATCCGTTTACAAAAAATATGAACGTTTACTAGTATTCTAAAGTCGTTAAGACTGGATCTTATAATATATGGTTTTCTTCTCCTTTATTTGCAGACCAAAGTGTTAAACGTTTCACCTAGACCTTATAGACTCTTATGTTGATGTGAAATCTTCATATTTGCTAATATTAGGCATTAGGCATCTAATATTAGTGTCTCTAAAACATAAATACATTTTTATCTAAAATGTGTTTCCTCGGTAATGTGGTATATTACAAACAAATGGTAAATATTAATTGCAGATCATAATAATGTATTATAGTTCTAATTTTTGATAAATCAAGTGTGGAAGAAAGCTTTATTAAAATAAATAATTTTATTCGCAAAATCTTTAATAAAAATCTTTAAAATAAATAGCTTTTACTGACAATAGTCAACTAAATATGTCAATTAAGAATATTAGTACTTTTATACAATATTTGAAAGCTGATAAAACGGAGAATGGACGAGCCTAACAGTACGTAAGAAATTAAAAATGTTCCATCTTTTATGAGACCAACCAAGTTAAGTCGAACCATATGTTATAACCTACAAAAATATGTTATATGATTAACATATACAGTACATTACAAATTGATTAAAAAACCATTCATTCTGCGTTAAATTTAAATTTAAACATGGAATTTATCTGTACCTTATATTTTAATCTAATGACTCCTACCTCAATAAATGTCTTCCTAGGATCAATTAACTCTATGAGATACGTTTTAAGTCTGTAAGACCTTTCCATCAAGAGATATCACACATCTGGTCAGACGAGAAGATAGCGAGACGGTTTTAATAGGGCCTTGTTATGCACTAACTGTAACATATACCGGAAAGATTTTTGAGATGGTTTCACTTCAAGGTCAGCAGAGAGTTGCATAATTGAAATAAACTATTTGTTACAGGTTTTTTGAGCGATATGTAAACATATTAATTGATGATGATATTTATAAACACATACAACATATAAACCGTATAAGTGTTATTTTTGCTTACATCCGATATCAATTGAGCTCTGGACTAAGGTGAATGCATGACATTTTAGAGAAAATCAAAGGTTTATTGATGGAAATATGAAAATAAAATTGCAATAGTGATATCAGTCTACGACTTGTTTCTCTTGGGATCAAATATGTGCTTTCGTTTGTAGTATAACATGTAATTAGGCTAGAAATTGTCATTTCCCCATGGATTAGCGTTTATAAGTTCGAGATAACAGTAGCTACTGTAGAGTTACAGAAGGTATAACACAACGGTTCGAGGATTGGAATCCATACTCTTCGTAAGGTGGAAGTAGGGAATTTTAATAAATTCAAAAATAAAGAACAGAAAGAAGGAAATAAGGGAAATGTCGGGTAAGTTAAACCCTTTTATTTTTGCTATACATTTTGTAACATATAACTATGGAAACTATCAGAAATCTTGATAGCCCTTCAAACCTTCCATCACTAGTAGTAAAAAACTTTCAACAAAGTATAGTAGAGTTTTGGATGAGTACATTATTGAGATATATTTAGATCGAAGTGAAGGCTGGCATTTAAAAGATTCTACATAAAAGGAGAAAATGTTATAAACAATGTTTCATTTCTCAATGTTGGTCGTTGAAAATTGAAAAAGCGTACTTTACAATAGACCAGGTTTCGCACAACGCGAAAAAGGATATATTTATTCAGCAAGTCATATTTTCGCTTCAGAACGAGAGCAGTAGCATTGATAAAAAAGTCTCCAGCATCATGTCAGGTATGGTGGTCAGCCGACCGGATGCTGGGTATGCTCTGTGTGGCTGTCTATCAGTCAGACATGTACTGTCAGCATGTTCTGTTCCGTCACTTGCTGCTTACTGCTGACGCACTCATGACTACTCGGTGTCGGTTATCTGCGCTCTGAGTCATCTGTGTCTACTCTTGGGCAAGAATTTGTGATAAAGAAATAGTTATCAACATTGTTGAAGCATTTGTGGTTTACCGATTCTCACAATCTGTCACCAGTTGAATAACAACTGTACGATGACATTTTTGGACGAAAGTTTTCGCATCACCACTATTAACTGAGAATTATCGTACACCACAAGGAAAATATTTGATACTTCATATTTCATTATGTTGGACGCTCCACGTTTAGGATGTTCCAAAACCTAAGTAAAACTGAACCTCAAAAGGAGAATATAAAACCAATGCCACAACGGAATAAATGTAATACCATTATAGCTGTGTACTATTGATTTATTGGTTCTTGACCAACAACTAGACCTTAGTGAAAACTAAAAATTGATATTTGTTTAGTAAAGATCATCATTATTGGATAGTTTAGTATTAGCAGATGATAATATTATTATTATTTCGAAATTAAAATGCATCATTGGTCTCATATAAAAATAGTTTTCCTATTTTTTTTTAATGAAGTTGAACAAATGCTTTAGTTACTAATTCAAAGTTAAAATATTTTGTCTGCTTGAAAATTTAAGAGCTTGTTTTGCAGAAGGTTTTATATTGAACAATATTCTATTGTTGTGGTTTGGATGGTGTTGCTGAAACTAAGCTCTAATAAAATTAAAGATTATTTAAGATAAAATTAAATAATATCAAGTTCTTTTAGATACTATATAATACCATAAAATTCAAATGAAAGAAATGTGTGTAAATTTGCAAATTGAGGTTGGGTAACTCATACAGACTCGACTGATTGTATCAGTTACAGTACTTACTTCCTGTCATTTACAAGTACAGTGACATTTAAAATAAATAAATTAACATCCATGAAATTTTATTAAATGCAATATATTGACCATATATAATTTAAAAGAACTAAAGGATAATTTGCTAATTTTAAAACACTACCTTTCGAAGTTTATAGCTTGCCTAAACTTATGCATTAGGATTTTTGTTACATGAAGAACTAAATCTAGCCCTGGAAAAGTGTATTATTGATGTAAAACTGACAATGGTAAATGTTATCCCTCAATTTACGAAAGTGATATAATCTGCAAAAGGATTACTCTTTCCATTATGTATCCATTAAGATTACATTTAATAATAGTGGGAAATTCTGTTGCTAATTTTCTCCCGCTCACTATATTGCAAATGTAGAGTTAAAACATTTTTCAACGATATTCATAGGGGAGGAAGTGTTGGGTAATTCGCTTGTGCAAAGCTCGTTTTGCCTAATAGGTTTCAATGCCCGGGAGCAGGAAATGCTGGGTTTATAAGCAGACTTTAGATTAATCCGTTGAGCGTTTTGCTCTCACGTGCCCTGAGCCCTTAGAGGATTAATGCTAATGTGGGCCTTCTCAGTACACCATTCTGTCTAAATGTAAAGTTTACTTTTATGTTTCATTTTAACCTATGTGAACCACACGTTATAAGTCCTCTGAAATACTTTAATGACATTTAGCAGAGACGTTGAATTAAGGCTTTCACTAAGGAACAGCACTAAGCACCAGCTTTGAAAGTCCATCTCAGAATTTAGATTAACGAAATTACCATTTTTGGCACCAGGAACATCGTACTTCATACGTAAAGAGTGACCATCCTGTATCGTTATTTTGTGTGACATTACGTCCACAGAAGCCTTTATGAGATATGCTTGAAATGTTTGAAAGTTCGTTAACTATTACTATATCGTACTATTAGTATCGTTAAGTCTTATTAGTTATCATTTGGGAATATGCAGTTTTATATTTACCATTCATTAAGGAAGGAGGGGATAGGATTTCTAGATTCCATAAGAACCATTAAGTATTTATTTTTAAAACAAGATTGGCCAATGTATAAAAAGAGCTTGATACATGATATGTATTGTCATATTGTATTTAATATTCGCAATTCATGTCTAAACCTAACTTGGTAGGGAAAAATTTTAGACCTTTTTTTCCATACCATGGACCCAAGCTATTACGTATTGTATGGCTGTTAGTGGTCTTAACGTTGGCTCACTATTATGTGGCAATCAGTATATATTAAAAATATGTTAATAGGTAATCTTACTGTTGTGGAAATGTCCAAAAATTGGATTGTAAAACTATTTTAATGCTGAAATCACCTTCTTCCTATCCCATTTAATACAGCCGTCTTTAAAGAGGTAATGATAGATACATGTATACTGATGAGATGTCATCCAACATCCTTGATATGACTGATGCTTATCGTGAACATTCAAATCTCAAGACACTCCTGTCCCTACTTAAAGAATGCTATTTATGTGAAACAAAATGATAAGTGACCTCATTTTAAGTCCTATTTAGTTACTAACATCGCGTAATGACAGTTAGTCAAAAGGTTCATACTTATAACATTATTAAATTGTTAACTATTTGATTTCAACAGTATTATAGGGGTATTAATAATTTTAATTTAAGTTTTTTGCAGTTGAATAATAAATGCATTGACATACATGTTAATTATTTTAAATATTTCCAATTCTTTCTCAAATACAACCAAATTTTATTTTCCTTAGCATATTTGTCTAGAAAAAACCACGTAGTTTTGAAACCAGCAGGAAAATATATATTTTAACGGTTTATTTTTTGTAATAAACAAACAATTTCAGCAATAAACATAAAGTTATAGAAACGGAAATTTGGAAAATACAAAATAAATTCTACCACTGAGACATTTCCGAAATTTTAAACAGAGTATAATTTTAAATTAAGAACAACTTCAAGCAATAATTCTTTGTAACCACAAATTATAACTCTTTTAAATATCCAAGAATTACTTTTCCTATACATTCCATACTTAAAAGTATATTTTGAGACTGAAAAATAAATAGAAACACATTTCTTCATACAAAGTATTGGGAAACATTAAAAAAACTTAAATAATAACTAAATAAATTTAAAATTCAGGCAAGCAGACCAGTTAAGTCTGAAGGATAAAAGATTTGTGTTAAAAATATTATTGGCGAAGGCGCGATTGTACAACTACTGTGTATTTGCAGAGTGACTAACCCTTTCGCGAAATGGCGACAAGGAAGCAAGGCATAAGTCGATCGCTTCGACCAGCTCTAATGTAGTCAGTATTATTGTTTTGGGGGGCGAACACAACACAAGGCAGTATGTAGGTTTGTGGCGGTGCCTGGCACGGGCGACATGGGTCGATAGTTACTTCGTCACTGTTCTCCCTTCATTGTCCGTTAGCTCCGTGGTGTCCGCCTCGTGTGTTGAAACCTTCGGTCGTAACTTACCTCTAGAGAGTACTTTAGTGCAGTGGAAATCATGTGATTCAGTATATAGTGTAAACTGTGTCATTTAGGTGAGCAAAGACTGCGGATTTATCCAGAGTTACAAGGATGTTAACAGTCCTCCTGTCAAAAGGTAAGATAACATTGTTTATCAGGTCATTCTAAATATTTGTAAATTAATCTATTACTTGACGATTCATGATTATAAATAATCTTCTTGGTAGAAATTTGTAAATAAAGGCTTGTTTAAAGTTCATTGTGGACAATGGATGATTTGTAAGAATAATAGGATTTTCCGACTAGGCTGAAACTCGGCGTTTCGAAAACTATTATCTTTCCTCTTCTTTAAGTGTTGACCTCCACATACATGTAACATAGTAATAGTTTTTTCACATATAACTGGAAGAGATTCTTTTTACTTACTTATAGAATGCAATAGAATAACTTTAAACTCACCGCAGGTTAACATTTTTTTGTACCAAGCTGAACCTTTCCTTGATGAAGGTGGTGCAATAGTTTATCAGCAGAAACTAATCTTTTAATATGATAAGATTCTTTAAATATGCCATGAAAGAACATTAATAATATAAACATTATTATTCCACGAAGAATGGCAGGAATCTGAAGCAAACTTTTGACATACCTTATAATTACACCCAAAATACAAACACTTGAAAATAAGGATATCTTAAGTATGTATCTTTTTATATGTATATAAAAAGTATGTACATTAAAGATAACTAGGGGAATGACTTTTTTTCATTAACAAATTTTATTTATTGAGATAAAATTAATTACATTAGGCAATTTTCTTAAATTATTGTAAACTGAAAACACGTTGTTTTTTCAAGTCATAGATGATGGTAGGTTAGAGGTAAACGATCGCAACTGAAAACCTAAGACTTTTTTAGGTAACCATTTCCGGTAAAATTGTGATAGTATCTGTCAGAAAAATTGGACAGTTTCAGCCACGGTGCAGAATCCCAAAAAACTGTGTCTGTTAAAAGTAATTTCCTTGCCATATTGCTTTTGATGACTAAAGACAGTAATAGAGTTGCACGCGCTTAAACATTCTGGTGGAGCAGTTTTATTTTATTGATTATTAATGTCTTGACTTAAAGCTAATTGGTTTAGGATTGTTTTAGGCAGATTCGTTCAATTAATAATCATTTCGTGGTTAATATTCGTTCTTACTTAATCTTCCTTATCTCGTAGAGCCAAGATGTATGGTATCAAAATATTTATTTCTCAACTTTGCGTTGACAAAAAGAAAGTTCTCGGTGGTAAAGGACTATGTATTAAATTGTAATGTCTATCAGCGACTTGTTTCAGGCAAAGTGACGTTACGTTACAGAGTGTTAAGAGAGTGACGTAATAAATGATTTTTGTCAGCTCTTAAGGATAAGATATGAGTATTGGTAAACCCCCACCCCTCGTATTCGGTATGGAATAAAAATGTGATTGCCTGAAGATGTATTATAACGTTTAATTTTTCAGTGGTCAGTTTGTTTTACAAAAAGCTGATAAAGACTTTTTGCTCATGCAATTAATACATTTGATTCGTTTTAGAGTAATAGAAAAAGTTTTAATGTAGTTTCTTTCTTAAAAAACCATGAATTTAAACTTTAAAAACGTGCAATCCGAAAGTCGATTGCACCGTCTAAATAGAGCCAAGAAGTATTGCGTATTATTTTGATAATACGAGCTGTATCAATTTTGTTCTACCAGTCTCACGATAAAATTACAATAGATTAGTTATCTGTCAGCCCTATCAAACTTGCTTCACAGCAGAATGTGAAACACACTGATATTACCGGCTTCATATCTTACTAACCTTAAGATAATGTTACAAATATTTTACTATCCAGAAACCAAATCTTGCAATATTCTTATGGCACTTGGAAAACACTGGCTTAGCTGAATTTTTTTCAATACGGAAATTTAATGTAATCCATGTTTCGATATTAAATAAGTACAGGAATTTATATTTCCACTATTCCATATACCACACATTTCAAAATAAATACTTGTATTAATTATATTGGGACCAGCAATATTAATTGTTTCTAAATTAGTACGGAACAGTTAACAAGAAAGGTACTTCATACAAGGCAGACCCCTGGCAGATGAAAGAAAAATTGTGTCATTCTACTGAGTGAAAGGTCTCACCTACTCTCAGCAAAATCCTTTTCATTTAGTCATCATAGAACTCATACTTGGCTATGATCAAATGAATGTTAAGTATAAGCCTGATATTTTCTTCAAGATATCTTGCTGATAGTTAAACTAAATGTGCACCATGATAAAATTATATACCTTTGTACTTAGATGGCTGAAAATATATTTATTCTGACGTTTTTTCCTTTACAAACAAATTAAGCTTACATTTTGTTTAAATTAGAATTTTGAATTTAGCTACAGTTCACCTTCCTCTTACGTGCCTTAACTAAAATCTGGTGCTATTTAAAACTTGACTCGTCTAAAGGAATTCAAAAATAGTCGGTTGTGAAGAACGAAGAAGCTTAAAACGAACTCTTTAAATAGTTTCTACATCAGATATACCTAGACTACAAAATATACTGCAATCTAGGTGCAGAGGTATGCCAATTGCCTAATTAGGTGCATAATTGAGTGCACTACATTATTGACTGACATTACCCCAAATCACGGTGGAGCACTCCTTGCTTCTACACACACAACTCAGCTATGATGGAAGGGTTGATTCATTGTGAGTGTTAAGTTTCCAGTTCACCTTCCTCTTCCACAGAAAGTATTAAGGGATCCAAAAATAGTCAACGATGAAGAACGAATAAGCTAGGAACGTCCTCTTTGCATCGTTTCGATATCAGACATTAGACCATAAAATGTAGTGCAATAGAGGAGACAAAAAGGATACCTCTTCACATAGAAAGCATTAAATTTTATTGTCTACGTATTTTCGATGTCAAAATGATGTGAAGAATTCATTTCAGCTTCTTTGTTCTTCGTCGCTGACTATTTTTGGATCCCTTCAGACAAACACGACTCCAGATTTCTAGGAGTCAAATCTGCGACAGCATTAGATTTCAGTTACAGCACACAAGAGGAAATTGAACAGGAGCTAAACTCAACATTTTCATTTAACCCAATGTATAAATTTGTATTAATCTCACCTATAACCCATTGAGTGACATGGACTATCTCTAATTTCAATGTTACCAATATATTAATGAAGCTTTTGGCAAAATTTCAAGTCTATGTGTTAATTTTTGTCGAGATACTTTTTAGATCTGCTAGCTGATGGAATTTAAATGTATAAATCATTAGACTTATAGGTTTCCATAAACGCTAAAAACATTTCTTTACCCTGCATAATGATAATGGCTGATAAATTATTTTAACAAAGATCATAATTTTATTACTCTTTAGTTTAGCCAAAATAGAGTTGGTATTGACATAATGGTGTTAATGGTTTTGTCATTCATAAAACATTACGATCCATATTGAAACTGCATTACTGAGAGTATAAATGGCAACTTCGGATGTGTTCGTAAAACGGATTGAAACATACGCATCTTTATAGCAACTTTAAACAAATATTATCATCATATACTGCAGTTTTAATAATATAATCGAGATGTAAAGTGTATATAATGGGCTTTTTACATAAACGCACGAGTAAAACCTCCATCATTATTCCTCCTCTCTCTGTTTATTGAAAAATAAATATGGGAGGATTTTGAACCCCTGGATGTAGATCGCTATTCAACTAGACCTCAGACCGTCCAATTATTGGACGTCAAAACCGGTGACGCAGTCGCGGTTCAAGTTAATAATTTTATTGCACGATTTATTTCAGAAATGCCAGTTGAGTTGATGCGATCGCTGGTTTCATATATTCTACGTTTGATTTTTCAATACTCTTCGATTTTAGCGATTGGATTGGATTGGAATCACTTAGGAAAAACGTTTACAGTAATCTATTGGTCGTTATATAAGTTATTTATTTCACGTCATAAAATTGTAAGATTTAGATCTCTCATATTAAAATGTGAAGAACATTAAAACCAATTTCCCATATCTGATATGGAGTTGGTATTGTTCTCAAATACTAGTATTTAAAGACACTTTGCAGACGTTCGTAGTTCAATACTATTTCCGTGACACCGTAAACCCATACTTACCCTTCTCACGAGGTACATTTTGTAAAAGTTTTTATGTCACTCTTTGACAATGAAGAGATTTATTATGGGAGACTTTTTACTGCCGTTTAGCAGCCTACTGAAAATATCCAATTTGGAATCACCTCTTTTCAAAACCCATTTTCTAAGTTGCTCATATTTCGGTCGATCATTACTTAAATTATAATAAACACTTGATTAGAAATTTCAACCTCACTCACTCACATATTATACCCTCAACAACACCTAGTCTAATCTTCTCTTTGCCTTAAGGTATGCATCATATATATTCTTATTTTAGTTATCAACCTAGCCAATAATATTAATAGAGTAAAATATTACATTCGAGATTTTAAATTTTAAACATTATCAAGCAAATCAGGAAAACCTATATGCATATTAATTATGAAACGAAAACCACTGGGGATTAGTGGCAAAGCGAAATTACACATGAGTGGTTTTACACATAATCCGTCAAACATAATAGCTCGCTAATTTGGTTCAACTGCAATATTTAAATCCTGCGGGCTACATTAGTTTACATAAATACCAAACTTTCATTCACAGTACTTGCTAATTTAACCGCTTATACAAGAATTCAGTTATATATAAAAGTTTAACTAAAATTTTTCAAACGTAAATTATAATATAATAAAAATATGTTTAAAAATGGTAAAACAGTTGTGCTAGTATTACTTTTAACTTAGGAAAAATGGGAATTTTATGCTGTCGTATTTCAAATCAGAATAAAATTCCATGCAGTTGGTTTCTTTAGAGTGTGTTTCTTTTTGGAAGCCATAGATAGGAACATCTACTGAACGGAATATTTTTCAACAAAGGAACGTATGGTATTAAAATATAAAGAAATAGTTTTGAACCAAATTCGCGTTGTTCGTACCATTTACTGGATTCACGTTTATTTACGAGTCTGACGATGGGTATAATGTGTCTCGTTGAAAAATTATTGGAGTAAAATGTACAGTTATATATTTTTAACTCTTTGGGTAGCCTTTAAATTCTAATCGTTCCAAAACTAGTGGGGTTGACAATAAGTTTTTGGGAGTATATTTCGCTAACAACACACGCAATTCTGAATCTATAAAAATACCTTTTTTTGGGCACCTACCCTATTTTACATATTTGTTAATATGTAAGTCTTAAGAATATTTTGAAGATAGGAATGAAAATAAGAATTATTACAGAGTTAAAGTAAAATATTTATACTTAAAAAACAAGCATTATATAAATTGAATAAGGTCAAATTTTTATTTTACCATACATTATACTGCTTGCTCAAATTTTTTTTCTTATGATGGTTATTATGTGAAAAAGTGGATGCATTTTTCAAATAAAGTACACAGAGCTCTAGCTGTTGTTGTGACGTATTGCAACAAGCTAATTTGATTGCAATCGTGCCTCTGACGCGGTTACATTGTTTTCAGTCTACGTAAACGCATCAAATTTATCGCATTCTTGTACTGAGCTAGTCTTTATCCTTTTTTAACGATGACAAAGCTTCAATTGAATTGGAATTACGACGCTAGTAGGTATAATTAGTAGCTATTTGTGTTCTGATGTAAACAATTTTAATAATAAGTATGGGTCGAAATAAATTAACACTCGATTAACAGTGTTTCTAAAGTATCGCTAAAAGTATTTTAGAATGCAACGATATAGAATATTAAATTGACAAATATTTCAGTATGGTGAAGTTTTTTACATTGATATCTCAATCTTTATCAGGACTAAGTTACAAACTTTGATGTAGGGGGTTAATTTCCCATAACTTTTCCTAGGATCGGTGTATAGATGTTTTGTTCATGTCATTGTGTTTTTAGAATGTACATTTCAAATTACATGTAACAATATAGGGGTTGCAATTTGAAAACTTAAAGTGACCCTGCTCTACCCCAATTTAAAAAATGGGGTAAATATTTTTTTTCTTCAAAAAGTTCCAAAAAGTATTTTAATGGGTATGATGAAGATTTTACATCTGTATCTCAATCTGAGTGGAATATCGAGTCATATTAGGACTTAATTTACACCTTATACATATATATTTAAAGTTTATTAATAATAACAATTTTGCAATGTTTTATTTCTTGCACCGGAAAAAATACAAAATATATTGAAATGAATCAAATGTTCAAATAATGACCCTCTATATTTGAACATATATAATACATTAAGCACAGAATGTTTGCTTAGGTGCTGGACGTAACGGCACACCAAGCTTACAAAGTTAATTAATCCTACTGATCCGCAAACTTCCCATCACAAAATTTGCACCATCAGGCGTCTTAGTTGCCTATTAAACACTGAATTCCTATTATTAAAACCACCTTCTTAAATATGGAGCTTGAGCCGTGCAGTTCTAAACACACCTCGGCATCTAGTATTGTACTTATGAACATTCCTGGCCCGCGTCACCGTGGTGACTGTACAGGACGGTCTAATAAATGTAGATGGCAGAGCAGAGAACATGAGCAAATCAAGTTCACTGAAACGATCCCAAGGATTCTCTGACTCATCGAGGTTTGTATGATTCGTACTACTTTCATTTGGAGGACGAAAATCCATACCAAATGGACATGAGTCCGTACACCAACAAATTTACGCTTTATGACATGTGTGGCCTATAATAGACAATTTTAAGTAGGGAATTCTTCAACATTCTGCCAATTGCCTTAAAGCATGGATGCCTTAGTAGATTCTAGCGCAGACTAGGTTAATATGACTATCCAAGGACAGATTTTTACAATAAGTTCCTAGGTGAACGTCATCAATAATTATGTCATTTAGTACAACTGGTGAGTGGACTCATAGGGGTATTAAAATCTTAATGTTTTTGAAATTTTGCATAACAAAACGATATTTCGTGTTTAAAAAAGTAAATTTATAGGTAATTTCAGTTTTTCAGTACAGTAATCTTACACATAAGAAATCAAAATAATATACCCTTTTTTCATTACATGGTTCATTTGAAAACGGCCACCATTAAGAAAATGCAAATAAGGGTTAAAATAGTAAATAAACGGAGTAACCGTCACAGTGGAGTATGGAACGACCCAAAATAATGTCTTTACTGAAGTGACTATACCTTTTTCCTCAGTTATTGCCATTTTACTGCAGAAATTTTGATTGAAATAGATTTTTACAAAATCAATAGGGTTCCTTTTGGACAAAGAAGTGCTGATGGCATTCATATATGTCGTGATATGAGATCATTCCTAAGTGTGATCAGTAATTATCATTAGTCAGGTTTCCCTCATTTCTCGTAGTACAATTCGAAAGGGTGGCTCTTTTAAAATTCAACTTAATCTGTTGTCTTTGTCAGACGTATTTAACCCCATAATCCCATAGGATGCGACCTACGATTCACTTTTATAAGTTCACAGTTCAAAAATATATTTTGAGAACCTATACCAGATTCTCAATATTTAATATATACTACTTGTTAAATATTACATTCTTACAGATTAACTGTTTTTTTATTTTATTTTAAAACTTTTATAAATAACTTTTCTTTGGACAAAGGATTAAAGATAAGAAAAAATAAAAGTTTAATGGTCTGAAAACCCCCTTATATTTTTATTATAATATTTTTTATGGTATGAAAATATCACAGGTTTAAATGATACAACAATGGAGGCAGAAACAGCCTATTTTCAAAATGTATACGCTCTATAAAATGTAATAAATTGAACGCAATTTAGTTTCAGTAATTTTTTGTAAGTTCCTGTTCGGGAATTTTTATTCGTTACATCAGTACGAGTACAATTATTTATCATCATAAATAGGTTTCTCAGTATTTTATGAAATTCTCACCAGTTTCATTGAATAATAGTAACGCAATAAAACAGAGGAAACCCTGTATGCAAACGTTTAATCCTACCCGCTTTGAATGCGACTGGCGTCCCTTTATTGGATGACCCGGAGCTCAATTGAATATTAAACTGCAGTACTGCCGGCTCGTAATTTAATAATCCATCGGGTTTATTATCATGATTGAATAAAAAAAATTGAAGTGGTCAGTAAAATTTTAAGACCAGAAGTCGAATATTATCTTTGATTCAATTCCACTTCTGGCAGATATTAATTATTTCTTTGTGTAAATTTAATTGTTACAAGCAATAATTGAACTATCAACAGGTAAATGTGTGTGATGTAGGATGAAGTACTGTTTTTATAGCCATTTCTTTATAAACATGTTATAAAACGTGAATAGTTGGCATAATAATATGCCAGAATAGTTTTTATATAAATACCCATATTTTTATATAAATATCCATATTCAAAGTTCGTCATAGATACTTAATGTGAAATGGAGTTTATTTAATTTTTATAAATAATATAAAAACTAAATTGTGGAAAAGATTGAATGTGATTATAACCAAAAAGTACTTAACCATTTTTAAAGTATTACGCCTTACGTGGGAGATATAAGTTAGAGTTAAGGCATTATCACGCAATAAAACTGTCACAATAAAACCTTATTCAGACTAAACCACCTACTGGCTTGTGACGTATTAGGTTTACAGCTAATAAGGGCACACTCATTTTTCCTTGTTAAAAGGTGGACTTTAGTCCTTATAACGAGATGCATACCTCGTTTACTTTAGAAGGGCACAGTATTGTATCAAATATCCATTGGTTTTCCTCAACAAGTTGAAAGATGAACAGCTTGCCCTAATCTTTTAGAGGAGATATTTTTTCATAATATCTCTTATGTCCTTAAACACCATAAAACCTTTGGATGGAGCGGTTTTCTTTATGTTTTTTTTTATTTATAGCGGTTTAAGCCTTATTATGCCTATCGTTATGGCCCACTGCCATGTAACAGGATCTTATCAAACAGAATAAGGGAGATAGTCGGTGCAGTACAAACTTAATGGTACTGATAACATATGCAACGGTAACATACAGGATTTGAACCCGCCCTATCTCGAATCCAAAGTGCAACGTCCTATACCATTCAGCCATCGGCACTCCCAAGCAGCAACAATAATCCAAACGTAAAGTACTCCACGTTTATACAGTTATTCAAAGGATAAAAACTGAATGAACATTGTACATATCACTTTAAAGCAAACCTGGTTTGTTGCGCCAAGTTGGCTGAAGTATGAGTGCTTATGAAAGATGAGGCATTCTCTTGAACCTTCATCCATAAATGAGGGACTTTTCGGAAACCCATCAGAGATTAATGATTTTACTCATTTCTTTCGATACTTTAATCCTTTAAAATATAATCTTCTGATTGTCCATTTTGCTTATTGAAACTTGTGTGATCTGAGGTTATACCCCCATTGAGACCAGTTGCGCACAATTGACTTATGCCAGTGTTTGCATATTATTAAGTGTTTAATACATTGCGTTATTATGAGACATCTTACCACATTTCCTTTAGATGCACAGTGATCAATTTTAGCATAATATTGCTGAAATAAATCATACGAGTGTGTTGAAAAGTGTGTTTCTGTCCAAAAAATTTAAAATTAATTATTAAATATTTTGTAACATTATTTAGTTGTGTTCAAAAGTATTAGTAAAATTAAATTATTTTTGAGAACCACAATTGAATATGTCATAGTTCATTCTCATTCATCATTCTTGTCAGTATGTAAATACCTCTATATAATTTGGAAATAAATTTTAGTTTGATTATTTTTAGAACCCATTAAACCAACTACAAACAATATGTGTTTATGTCAACATTTCGAGAAGTCAGCAATTTTTTCTAAAGTGTTTATCTCTTATAAGATGGTCCATTATATACTTAATTTAATATAACAATTACACATATGCTGTAACTTTTATAAAATATTTGTTTATCGTTGTATTACTCTATGATGAAATATTGTTCCATTATAGGCACTAATTCAGAAATACTGTATAAATATTATTGATCAGTATAACACTTCAGAAAGTAAAATTATATTACAAAACCTAATCTACGTTATTGGATAAACAGTTTTCCAGGCGCTTCTTTCCGTAAATGTTCAACAAAGGAAAGACAAAGAGCATTTTCAAAACACCGTTACATTTTATGACCCCACCAGACGCCATGTCACCGTTTTACAGGCCCACTGAACATTCTACTGGAATTAAGTAAACTGTTTTCCCGCTTTAGCACCACTGTGTGTGGAATATCGGATGTTCATTACTGAAAACAGGCTTTGGCAGGTTGATCTTTTGTGTACTTCACAGAGGTGTTACATCCAACTAGGACTATAATCATATATACGTCTTGCTCTAATGCCAGGCTATGCATGGAACTATTTATATTGTAGCTTTATATTACTTATTAGTGCTGTATATAGTGCATCAAATGTGTAGATATAAAGAACTTCCCTAAATATATACAGGGTGTGTCTGGATTCTTTCATATTATTTTTACGACTCATTAACAATATCTTTGTTTTAATATATGATATATATTTTAGCAACATGCAAGAAATGAGACAATGAGTTTTGCTTTAGTTTTTATTTTTTCAAACTACTAAGTAGTTTTTAACATAACTGTGTGTTTAGGTTTACAAAGGTAGCAACCGTTGTTTAAAATTTTTTATCAATTTATTAAATAGTAAATGGTTGAAACTGAAGATACATGGTCATAGTAATTTGAATAACTGTACCTGTAGTAATTCAACCATTCGCTGAATACTTACGTGGAAGAGAACCCACGTAGGAAAAGGAAATCAGACGCAGACTGAAGCGAAAATGTAGCAGCAATTCTCACTGCATTCGTAAAAAATATGTTGATACAATGATTTTTAGTAAATTAAATGACAAACTTATTATTGTAATATTTCTGTTTAGTCCATAAAACATAATCACAGTGAGGTCCTTTGTAAGTAAAAGCTTTATCGTTTGAACACAAAAAACATAATTTTATTATAATAGGTTTTAATTTGAGTCTAAACCTGTTGCAAAGATTTTTCTGTAAATAGTGCATACATTAAGGTTTCAAAACTTAAAGGATTCATCAAGTATAAACACTCAACAAAAGACATACTAATATTATGTTATGTGTAAACTTACAGTTTTTAGAACTTGTAGGAATAATGTTTTAAGGATAATAAGTACTTAGGTTTTGTTCTTGATTTTTGAAATATTTTAAATCTTCAACTGACGAAGAAATCAGATTCCTGTTCTTAAAGCGTTGCTTTTCAATACCTTAATTTCTACAAAGCGGTACAAAACATTTTCATTATTTTATGATAAGGGCATAATAAATAATCCACTAACTGCATTAATGAAGTTTGAAAAATCTTTAAATAAATGTAGTTTTCTTTAATTGTAAATGCATAAATGGTAGCAATAAGTTGTATGTTTTAATAAAACCCCTTTAATAATAAGATATAATTATATTCATGGAACGTAACTGTTTGTGTTTGTGTCTCAATGTGTGCTCGTCAAACAGTGTTCATCAATATCCAATTTTCCCGTCTATGTACAAGCTGATTGCCAGTTTCAATAACATACGTCAATTATTCCAATTACCTGTCCAATCACCTTACCAATTATTGCAACAGTACACAAGTGAACTCTAATTGGCCTTCAACTTGAAGTAGTATCAACAGTCTGAAATACGATTTCAAACGAACATGTATATGTTTTCTATCACAAGTGAAAATAAAAGTCTCAAATGTATCATATTATATGTTGCTATGATTAATGTTTTTTAATTCCTTGATATATTTACGGTTATAGATGAGCTGGTCCAGACATCCATGGGGTTTCCCAGATATGGTACAGATAGTTGTAATCTGTATATATTCAAATAGATGTAATACGGTCAGAAATGAACTCTCCTCGGTATAATAAAAAGTTAAAATAGTCTTCATATAGTTATTCACCAGTTCATCCTTAAAGGTATCAGAATGTGTTTGTTGCATTAATGTTGTCAGTAGGTTTGCTTGAAAAAATATAAGATGTACACCTTGCACTGTCCTGTTGGTAGAGATATTTTCTCATACACCTGTTATGTTATTAAAAATCACTACCACCTTTGAAAATCGCATTTCAAACGGCATTTCTTACTGTAAATTAAATGCATTTTTATATAGCTAAACTATTATAGTGTTTTTCAAAATACAGTTTTTTGACAAGGAAATGAATTAGTTTAGTAATAATGTTAGTAGGAATCAATTTATATTGCAGTTTAATTTTTTTAAACTGGTCTCGTTTTTATAAATTGCATGTAGTAATTTAGTATTTAAATACTAAATTTAGCTTTTTAATACATAATAGAAACGCTACCTTGTTGAGTGAATGAATTTTTAAATATTTAAATTATAATAGAAACCTTATATACAGTCAGTCATGTTAACGATCGATTATGTTGGTTAAGTATTAACTGTCTGTAGAATAATGTTTTGTTTGAATTTGCTTTTGATCATGGAAGGATTGTGTAGGAAATAGGATTTTACGGACATTTCCCATTTTCGATACATATAAAAAACCAGTGACACTACGTTTTGGGATCTGTAACCTAACCTCTTCTTCAGTTGAATAAGTAACATAACACAACTACAAACTATGTAAAAATAAATAATTATATTACATATCTCGAAACGTAGTATTGCTAATTCCTGTACTGATGAAAGATGGCAAATATCCTGATAAATCCTGTACATAAAGTTAGGGTAAAAAATATTTTAATACAACTTTAATAGTATAACATTAAAATTGGAGCATATTATTTACGAAGGTTGTCAATTAACATTGATTGCAAAAACATATTATCAATTTTGATTATATTTATAGCTCGGGAATATTTCAAGTAATGTCCAAAAGACTATATAATGCTATCAGTTTAGAGTCATACTGAAATACATAAACAATACATAACACTACGCATTGAGCTGAGCTGGAACCATTTCCATACATGTTATCTACTGCGTATTAACATTTTACGTCTTGACACAGGAAATGATATCCCATTGTACTTGTTTATCTTTGGTAAAATCGTACAATATTGCTACGTATACTACTATAATAAGTATACGTAGTTCTTTATTGTCTTGCTGTATTGGAAGATTTTTATTTCTTAGAAATTGTTTTAAATATTGCTTGGAAAATATTAATTTCTCTTATTTATAAAAAAATGAAAGTACGAGATAGAATTAATTTTTAATTAAAATTATGATGAACTTTGTTTGAAATTAGTACATAATTCTATTGCAATTATTGGAATGCTATTTAAAATATTTATTACTTAAACAAATACAAACTACAAGAGATGTATTATTATAATACAATACAGGTGTATGTTAAACTAACTGTGGACAAGTTCATTACGTTGAGAGTTAGCTAGAATAAAGGTTGTCGTCAAATACTTTCTCCGTCTGCAGCTCTCAACTATACATTGAGATACTGACTTAAATTTCTTTACAAAATTGCATTGTTATGTTGGCGAGATTTCTATCGTAGTACATGTATTCGTGGACTGAGAGTCCGCGGAGCCTTTTACTCAGAATAAAATCTAGAAAATAGTCTACTGCAGACTTTAAATTGTGCATGAAACTTAATTTGTAAATTGTTAAACTCTAATAATTCAATAGTGGTGCGTTGTCCCTCCATTGAAATTGGCTAGATGTCAATTCTTGCATGTAACTTAAATGCTACTTAGTACATAATTCAAATATTTTCCCTATGAGTTTTGGCTAAGCATCAGCGATACTGACCTGTAGATTTTGCATGACCCTTTACATTGACGTCTTTTAGTATAAGAACAAGTTTGATTATGTATATGGACTTCAATGTGGTGGTTCTTATTCCTTAGCAAAGTCAGTTTGACATGATATATATAGCGTATTTCTAACGTGTAATTATGAGATATTTTTAACTCAAAAATGAATCATTTTACAAAAGCAATCATACAAAAATGAATCATGGACGGTAGAAATAATTACAATATCTTCAAAACTGATCTAACTTAAGTGTATTTATCCACTCACTTGATATTTATTTACATTTTATATCATGAGATATTAATATAAACATCCGAGTGCTATTCATAGAACATTCTACCAAGCCATGGTGTGGTAGTTGATATTACATACTATCACAGTAGAGTGTACTTACAAGGCATCTCTGTGTAATAGCGCGAGGGAATGCTCCACCCTTTGATCTCCAGCTCAATAGAGCACTTACTGGTTCTCTAGACGAAATTGTATGCTATCCCGTCTGGTACAGTCTGCACCCTGCATGACGTCGAAATTTATCAAATTAATTTGGAGCCAGTGCATTTGTCAGTATGTACTGACTTATGAAATGCTAACGTCACTATATTCGGTAATTAAGTAAAAGGAAGAAACATTTTCATTTATAATATGAGCTGAAATCCGACATTTAACACGTTCTGAATTATAATAAAGATCCAAAACCACTCATATCCCTTAAAATTTAGTAATTATTTTAAAATAAGAATACATTTTAGTTTATTTTGAGTTTGTGTTTTTGTTTACGCCAATTCACTTTGTACAATTCTTGAAAACAAGTAAACAAAGGATTGATGTTTCAAATTTCGAATTCACAGGGCAAGCCAAGGTGATTGTGCTCGTTGATAAATTCAAGTAACGATTGAATAAATCCAAATAAATTAAGAAAATTCTATGCAATTGAATAAATCATAACTAATTATAGAAATTCTATGTATATCTATTTCAATATGGACGGAAAAATACTATTATAATTAATTAAAATTATCATTGTCATTTTCAATAGTATTTTAATCCGTCTCGATTAAAAATCTTTATTCATACAAATATGAAGTCTTCATGTTAAACGTTTTGTTTTATTGGGAACGGTTGTGAAGTACATAAATTGTAACAAAATCAACGTAAAATATTATAAATGAATTTTTAATTAAACGCTTTCAAATCAAAATGTCCCTTTCGACCTATTTAGAAGAAAGATGTACCTCAAAAGTGTCTCAAATTTATCGGACGTGTTTAATAAACTGGGCATGTGCCATGCTGCTCCAAAGTAATCATCTAAATAGAAAATAAAATTAGATATCTATATTATTTTGTTTAGCAAAGAAAGTACTTTTGTTTAGTACTGACTTTTCAAAAGATATGTAATAACTTTACTGCTAGGAATGACAAGGTATCTTCTAGAACACTTCAGAATAGATTTCAGAAACGGGAAGAGCAAATATAGTTATAAACATAAGATTCGACGTTTTATTTTAACTTATTTAGAGGATTTCTGTGCCTCAATACTCTTTGTAAGCGAAGGCTATTATTTAAGAGGCTGGAAGATCGATTTCTGACTGTCTGTCTGCTTGTCTGTCAATCAAACTGACTTATATATTTTAAAATTTTTCATTTTTCGTGAATGAGGAACACTAAGTTCGATAATAGGTTATGTAACTCCATGTAATATACTTGTGCGTTAATACATATTTTTAGATTGATCTTACAGTAAAAAAGGTGGAAACAAAATATTAGCAAAATAAATATATCTAGAAACAAAGTAATTTATTAGAAACTTCAATTACTAGATGGCGCCTAACTGATTCATACACACGCAACTTCAATTTATTGTAACTTGGTGTGTAAATTTTTATTATTTAAACGCAGTTATATATAACTTAATGAGCAAATATTTAAATGTTTCATATGGGAAGACACCTCGAGAATGATTTCCTCTGCAGACTGAAAATCTTCCATGACACTACTTTTCTACATTACAAGATAAAGTTCCCTAAAAATGCATGTCCAACCATGGAATTAGGTTGGTCTTCGTTGAAGCCTATCACTCATTAGGTTGATACAACTTTCCTATTTTTTCCGTGGGATTTACAACAATTTTTCCGCACGGTTTTTTTGTAGTTTCATCCATCAATAATAAAATAAGCTTTAGTCCTGAAATTTTCAGTTAACCTCAGCGAAGTCTCTTAAGCCACGTGAGGTGATGCTTTCTACTCCTTTGTTTTATTAGGAGGAAAATATTTTTGTTTTTTTCTTAAGGTCTGTTGTTGTGTGAGAAAATCGAGCCTTGAGACGTATTTTTGGCTTTGAGGCTCCATAGCATCATCCTCGTTACGAAATAAGGCTATAAACTCTGGTATCCACACAAATACAAGCATTAAAATAATTATCTCTATCTTAAGTGATTAACAGTTTTCCAAAGAGCATCTATGACATCTATGAAGATCTTTCTGTAGTGAGATTAAGTTTGTCCTAAAAAAACAAAATTGAATTGTTTAAACGCTCTTATTTTTTCTTATAATATTTTTTTTCAGTTCTTGTGCTACGGAGTATACATTCTGATTATTTAAACATCAAAGATAACACGGGGTTTCAAAAAATAGCTAAATTCTATTATTATGGAATAGTGATAATAGGTACGATTATCTAAGAATTCCACAGTTCATTGATTAAAGTAAGGCAATACAATCAATATGTACAATAATACTGCCGGCTCACAGGTGAATTGGATACGTCTAAAAGTATACCGGAAATTAATGACGATCATTAAAGAAATTCTCTTCCGTCCAAGAGAAAGAGTACGCCAACCCATGCACATATACAGAATGTACTAGTAAATAAATGATGAAACAACTCACTATTTGCTGAACCAACATAGGTAACATCTTAAACCTTTACAAATGTTATGCAGTTATCCTAACCTTTTATGTTAATAAACTACACACCCCTGTATTAGAAAATAATGCCGTAAATTGAATTTCCTAAAGTTTATTCCTTACAAAATGGTGGCTGTTTGAAAAGATGAATAATGGACTTTTAAACGGCCTTTATTTTATATAGGAATAACGATTTAGGAAACACGTATTCAGAAAATGGAGATAATTTATTACTGAAAGCATTAAATGTTTGTTTAAGTATTGAGCTTCGATTTTTACACTTAATGTTGTAAAGGATATAGTTTATATTTAAGATACTACTAACATGAATCGAAAGTCGGTTAAAAAGAGACTCAGATATTTCATATTGTGTACGAGTTAGTATTCACAACGCCCTGAAAAACCCAATTTGTATCGCTGGAACGTGACGGGGTTGAGCAAACCTTCAAGGGAGTTAACACGAGACCTTGTTGGAATTCATAGCGAAAGAAATCTGAAAGCACCAGTTTATTATCTGGCAGAACATGCGTTGGAAAATTATTTCAACTATGGTATGAATATATTGTAGCATCTCTTTTCCTTCTCAATTATCTTGTTATTAGTTTAAAAACGGTGAGGGTCATCACAGTGACTTTTAAAATTTTTAAAATGTTTCAAAATGGCCGCCCACTGTTCTCTTTAACCCTTTCATTTAGGCAATACAGTTAAGTAGCTGATAAAACTGAAATATGGCTATTATTACGCACATTTTTGAACATCACATAACAGAAAAGGAACTATTTAAGTGGACAAAATTAAGATTATCCAGATTATTAAAAAACAAGTGGCCAATATTTTACAAATAAGATTAGGGCATACAAATATAAAATATAAAATTAAAAATAATATGAGAATTGAATAATACATACATGTACCCCAAATTTCATTAGGTAACAGGCACAATCTCGACCATCGATAATTATATAAGTAACAATTTAAAAACCATTGGAGTTTTCACTCTCGAGTTATCATGTACAATGACATATAGGCAAACAAACAGACAAAGATGTAATGGATTTTTTTCAAGGGCTTTATTTAAATTAAGGTAGTTTCATACGAATCTAATGACTCGCTAGCATTCAGCCAGTTAGAAATGACTATTGAAAATAATATTGTATTAAATAAAAGCAACAATTGAAATTTTTAATCAAAATACTAACAATAGTAACTCTGATTGTATTAGTTACGCTCGTACAATCAAATCTAAACTCATAAAAATTATATTCAAACTATTTTCTACAATAAAGCATTGAGTTCAATTCTTTTACTACTTTTTTCAAAAGCTAAAATAAAAATCATTTAACATTCAAATGCAATTAATTTTAAAATGTTTCATTGAAGATAAAAGGGGTGCTATAATCGTTTTTTTACAAAAATATTATCATTATATTCATCCATTTTGTAACTTTGCGCTTCACAAAGCACAATAGCGTCTGCCAAACTATTTGACAGTTATATTAATTCTACGCTCTTGTCTCAATTTTGCGATGTATTTTCTTACTCACAAAAAAGTGATTAGTGGCAGTTTATTTCAACTATAGTATGAATACATTGCAGCATCTCTTTACCTTCTCCATTATCTTATATAAAAATTTAAAATAAGTAAGACCTCCTCCATAGTTTAAGAACCTCCTCCATTAGTTTAAAAACGGTCATAGTTATCACAGTGACTTTCAAAAGAACTCTAAAAGTTTCAAAATTGCAGCAGCTATTTGCGTAAACCCTTTCATTTAGTCAATGCATTTGAGTAACTGATAACACGAAAATACATAGTTATTATAACTCAACTTTTTGCATATCACATAGCAGAAAATTATTTATATAAGTGAATTTGGTCAATATTTTACAAAAAGGTTTAGGGTATTAAATTGGAAAATGTCAAATTAAAAATAATATATGAAAATTTATAATACAGACATACACCCCAAATTAGTTACCAGGTACAATCATCGATGATCGATATTTTTAATATATACAATTTTAAATCTATAGGAGTTTTCCTTTGTCGAGTTATCATGCTGAATGACATTACGGACAGACAAACACACAAATATGGAATGGAAATTTTTCAAGGGCTTTATTAAAAGTAAGTTAGTTTCAATATGAATCTAAGGAATCGCTAACACTCTTGAATAATGGCTATTGAAAATAATACTGTATTAAATACAAAATTTGTAAACTTTTTATTAAACTACTAAAATTAGTATTTAAGATTCCCCTTATACAGTCGACGCTAATACTCATTACAATTTATAATACAGCATTGAGTACAAACGATTGTTGTACTACTTTGTTCAAAAGCTAAAATAAAATATCAAACATTTAAATGTAACGTTTATTATTTCATTCAGGATAAAAGGGTTGCCATGGTCGTGTGTTCACAAAATATCATCATTGTATTCATCTATTCTGTAACTCTGAGCTTCACAAAGCACAATAACGTCTGCCAAACTATTTTACTTAAATAAAAAATCTTTCCTCTTCTTTGACGCTACAACTTTCCACTTAGCGCAGTTATATTCGTATTCTCTTGTCTGAATTTTGCAAGTATTTCCTTATTTACAAAATTAGTTATCAAAAAGGAAAAATGTATTGAATTTATACTGCAAAAATAACAATTTCAATTTGTAAGTCTCATGTGGATGACTGGCACATTTTATAAAAAATTCTCTCACCGTATTAAATGAGAAATGTAGTTTTTTTTGCAGAAAAGTACAATATTTTATATCATTTGGTTTATTCAGCGTACTGCACGCTGAGTACATGTTCGTTAGTAAATCGACAAAAAATTCCTTTACTTAAACCTTTCATCTCAGGCAGAATGTGTATTCTGGGTTCTTGTCACAAAATTTTTGCAGAACCGTAAACTCATGTATATTTTGAGACTATCATATACAAGGCCTAAGCGAGAATAAATAGGATGCAATACCTTTGTTTACACCTCATTCATTATTCCTTAAAGTGTAGTTTTATGTTTTTATTATTTTATGGTAAAAGGCTGAAGAAGATTATCATAATTACCATGATGTAAACAGTAAATGATAATACTATATTGTCATCAATCTCAGTTTTCCCTATATAGAGATGAAGCGTTGTTCGAAATTTTGAGTTCATGGCTTACTGTCGATATAACTTGTGGGTATGCACATGTATACAAAAGAAATTATCAAACAGTAAAGTCATCGGCATTGCTTACGCTTAGCTTGTAATAAATATGAAAATATTACTTTAGCCTGCAAAATATACATTTTTATAATAGCTGATAACGGTTTGAAAATGACTATAGATTTATAATTTCTTTTATTTTACAAAAAATATCTAATTATATATAATTGATTTTTTCACATATTATATCAACATATACGGCAATTGTAATAATATGATGGAATTGTAAACTCTACAGGTATGTAATGGGCTGTTTACATAAATCCACGAATACAACATCTCTCATTATTCCTCCTCTCTACGTTTATTGGAAAATAAATATGAGAGGATATTGAACTCCGGATTGTAGATTGCTCTTCAATTGGACATCAGACCGTCCAATTATTGGACGTCAAAACCGGTGACGGTTTTGGTCCAAGTTAATGACTGTGAGATTTATTTGAGAAATGCCACTTGAGTTTTTGTGATCGCTTGTTTTATATTTTCCTACGTTCTATTTTCCAATTCACATAGATTTTTAAGTTTGGTTTGGAATTACTTAACCCTCCCACTGATAATATAACACTCCCAGAATGATACACTGGTTTTTGTCTTTGCGCATATTTTATAGATATTTAAAAAAATATGTTTCAAATGCTAAGTAATAAATGTTGTATACAATTTTTTACCTGTTACTGATTACGGAGTATTATGGACTAATTTATACCCATTTGGCTTACGGAGTGGTCCTTTGGGGAGCTTGCGCAAACACACAGTTTCAATAAGCATTCAGGCACCCAAAAAAAGAGGCCGAGACATGCATGAGACACGTGTTAAAGCAAACTACCGAACTGGGAGACACATTACGATGGTTTACGAACGCCTGCTCTGTTCATTTCCTCAACAGACTTCCCAATTCAATTAATGATAGTGATAATGACATCGCGCGTAGTGACATATGCGATGTGATAGTGATTAGTGATAGTGATGATGGTGATTGGTGATAGTGATGATGATTAGTTATAGTGATGATTTCATTAATGTAGTCTTGTTAAGATTGTCTTGGTAAACTGGAAGTTTTTAATTGCGTGTTGTATGTAAACATAGTTTTAATTTGTTCTTATACCTAGATAAATAAGTCATTTATTTTTTAGTCATAGGCTAAATGGTTATGTACCGGTGGAGGAAAAAATAAATAAATGATGCTGCAACGCTTAAGGCGTAAAATACTCGCCTTAAACGCTTCTTGGTGTCACAAGCATTATACAATGCACGTAAGTGTTTGGCATTTGAGTGGGAGACCGCACAATTAGAAGACTGACTCCGTTATACTAAGTGGGTTGTCCATTGGTGGTGAATGAAAGGGGCATAACTGTACAATTGTATATATGAGTGTGTATTGATGTATGAGGGTCAGAAATTTAAAAAAACCATTACGTTTTCCATACTGCATTAAAAAGGATTTTATTTTATTTTAATCATCAGGCCATTTTCCAACTCGCTCTTGTTTCCGTCGTTTAATACTTTCTACTATTATTACTCGAATACTAATAAATACTTGATTAGAAAATTCTAACTAACTCACTCACATATTGCAATCTGAAATATACTTAGTCCATTCTTCCCTTTGCTTTAATATATGCCTCGTATATTTTATATTATGCATCGTATATTACTGATTTAACTTAGCCAGTAATAATAAAATAAAAAATAAAAATACGGATTTCAAGTTTAAATATCGCCAAAGAGGTTATAAATATCAATATGGGTATAAATTATGAAAATTATACCGCTGGGGATCAGTAGCGAAGCGAATAATATACATGAGTGGTTTTACACACAATCCGTCGAACATAATAGCTCGCTAATTTGGTTCAACTGCAATATGCAAATCTTACAGGCTACGAAGAGCATTAGTTTACATAAATAGCAAACTTTCATTCAAAATACTTGCTATAATATCAACCTATGCAAATATTCTGTTGTTTATAACAGTTTAAATAAAATTCTTCAAACGTGAATTATGGTATAATACAAAAAATATTTTATGTTCGTAAAACGGTAATAACAGTGCTACTTTGGTACTTCAGGGGACTGTAGGAATTTTAAATTGTTATATTTAAAATAAGAATGAAAAAAGGCCAAAGCTGTTTGTTTCCTTTGAGTACGTATAGGTAATGAAGGACAAGAAAGATATTGTTAACATTAATTGAACGGGCCTTTTTTAATAAAAACACAATTTCAGTCACATAAGCACTATTAATTTGACTAGCTAACTCTGGCTTAACGTTTATTTACATGTCTGACGAATTGTTGAACGAGTATCATAAAAAACGATTTGCATAAGTAATCTGTACAGTTTTATATAATTTTAGTGTTTTCGATAGTCATTAATCCCACAAAAACTAATAGGATTAGGAATACATTTTTTGGGACAAAGTTTTTCTAAGAAAAAAAAATTTTGGAATCCATAGTAAATACCTTTATGGATGCAAATATATTCACTACAATAAACTCCATGCCTCAATCTTTAGGTAAAACATAAATTCATTGATAAAAAACAAACTAAACATATCCGGCCTTACTTATGACTAATGTGTTTCTTTTTATCCTGAAAATAGCATTAAAGTTATATTTTTAAAGAGTTATAGGAATATTTTGATGATAGGAATGAAAATAAGGTGAACAATAAATATTATTTTATGATTTATACAAAACAATTCCCACTTGAAGAACAAGCATTATACTCGTATCAATTCAACAGGGCCAAATTATGTATTCAACCATGCATTACAGCTTGCTACAATTATCTTTACGTAAATAGAATAACTATCATGTAAAAAGGTTTATGCAATTTTAAAATTGTTTTAGTGTGTTGGAACAAACTAATTTAATTGCATTCATGCGCCTGACGCGGTTACATCGTTTCCATTGCAAGTAAACTCAATCAAATTTGTCACATTCTTGCTCTCAGCTAGTGTTTTTAATTTTTGAGCGATTAAAAAGGTTAAGGCTGAAGTAGGTATAAATGCATTTCAAATAATAATTATGCGTCAAAATAAATTAAAATTTGTTTAACAATGTTTCTAAATTACCATCAAAAGTATTTTAGAATGGAGTAATAAAGGCTGTTGCCTTTTATTCGCTACATTTTACCAATATTTAATTTTTCTTAACAAAAATATTAATTGCTTTATGGTCGCAGAAAATTTACAATATTGTATTTCATACACCAAATAATGAATGCAATATATGCAAATGAAAAAAAAGTACCCTCCGCATTTGGAAATTAAAAATATTAATAATTAATCCCAACAGAGTTAAATAATGCTCATGATCCGCAATCTC
Organism: Homalodisca vitripennis; assembly: GCF_021130785.1. Taxonomy (NCBI): domain Eukaryota; kingdom Metazoa; phylum Arthropoda; class Insecta; order Hemiptera; family Cicadellidae; genus Homalodisca; species Homalodisca vitripennis. Next base: position 36,954,042 of record NC_060214.1, read on the forward strand.
ACCAACAGACAATATGCACCAGCAGGCGTGTTCGTAGCCTATGAAATATTGGATTCTGATTTTAAACACTAACTTCATAACCTGGAGCATCTTGCCCTCTAGTATTGTACTTATGAATAACTCTATCCTGCGTTACTTCATGTTCGTGGTGACAGTACAGATCGGTCTCATATATGTAGAGGGCTAAGGAAATTAGCAAATCTAGTTCTCTGAGTCGAGCCATTATTTGATTCCAGTTATTGAAATAATTCGTAATTCTTTCTTCTTAAGGGCGAAACGCATCTTCAAATGAATATAAACTTGTACCCCACAAAGTTTTGTCATAAAATATTAGTGGAAACACAAGACATTCGAGCGGAAAATGGCCAAATAACTGTCGTAGGACAGGCTTTTATCATCGTATATACCTACCGAACTGACAGTTAATTGTTCCTGAACTATTGCCCTATGACCTTGAAACCACAAAACAATACGTTTCCTTGGACAAATATGCGGTGAGGTGGTGTTAGATAATTCCTTAAAGTAATAAACATAATACATGTTTTATCTCGATTTTTCCCAGAAACATTCCAATGCATGGCTTTTTCAAAATCCAATCTAAATCTCCTCCTATGCAATAAATTTATTTTCTAAGTTTACGTAGCGAGAATCATGATTTATTATTAGGAGATACTGACTAACTTTTTATTAAAAAAAAAACAATAGGGTTCCTTGCAAAAATATGCGGTGAAATGATGTGAGATAATTCCAAAAAGTAATAACTATTATAAAGGTTTTCTCTCGATTTTCATACGAACACTCCAAATTGTGATCTATTTAAATCTCCTCCTATAAAATCGGTTAAATTTATATTTTTTTACGGCATTAGAACAAATACCATTTTTTACATTTATGAATTGCTTTCTCAGTATTTCATATCATCCAGATCAGTTTCATTGATTAATATTAGCAACATAAAACGGAGGAAACCCCGTATGCAAACGTTTAATCCTACACTCTTTGAATGCGACTGGCGTCCCTTTATTGGATGAGCCGAAGCACAATTGAATATTAAACTGCAGTACTGCCGGCTCGTAATTTAATAATCCATCGGATTTATTACTACCATTGAATATAAAAGAACTGGTAAATAATATACTACAACTTGATTCCAAAAAATCTCTTCAATGCAATTTCATATCTAGCACATATTACTTATTGATTGTGTAACTTGCATTGTTACAAACAAAGGCTCTAGGGACACATACATGTGTATGGGGATTCGAAATTTCTATGAACGGTAAAGGCTGAATTTTATTCGGAGAACAATTTACAAGCACTTGCTTCACCAGTATTCAAACCCAAACCTGTCACTTTTTATATAAGCATGGTGCCACTACTCCATAAACGTTATATGCCAGACTATACGGGTCTTGATTGAGAAAATATCAACGTTAACACTGTTACTTTTAATCTTTTTATTCAATGACAGATTCAACAATAATTTATATCTGGGAATAAAACTCTGAAAACTACTGGAAGGCCCTTAGGAAGTGATAACAGTTGAAGTCAACACTAACCACACCAAATGTCAATTGTATGAATAATATATCTTCTTTATAACAATATATACAATTAATGCTAATTCAAACAATAAAAAACATTTTTTAAGGGGATGCCTACCCACTTTAAGCCTCATTCTGCCCGTCCTCATGGGCTACTGGCCTGTGTGAGGATCTCATCAAATAGAGTAAGACGGAGAGTGGATGAAGTACAAAGTAAATGGTACTGATAACAAGCGAGTTGTTAACAGACAGGATTTGAACCCGTTAGTTCTAACTGGGATCCAAATTTCAACGTATTAGACCACTAGATCAACAGGACTCTCAAACAGCAACAGCAACAATAATAATAAATCATTTATTGCAAAAACATGTTATGTCAATCGTCACATTTTTGTAGCTAACATACTCCATTATATCTGACATCGGGGTCCCAATCAAACTTACAGTTTACCTATTCACTCAGTTCTCATACACTCGAATAAATTCCACCTAAGACTCACTGTCAGTCGGTATGTATTGCATTCTCCATTAAGTTTAAATCATTCTTCCGTCGTGCGTTATAAGCTCGGCGATAATCTAGTATAATCCCAACATAGATTATGTTATAAATCTGCAGCCGACCACGTCCAGTAGTGTGTGCAGAATCGCTTTCTAAACATTGTGAGTCTTTCACTGTGGGTAATTGTGTGTGTTCATTGTTTATAACTTCAAGCAAACCTGGTTTGTTGGACCAAGTTAGATAAAATATAGAGGGTTAAGGAATTAAGATGAGACATTCCAAAAATTTTCTTAATTCATGAGGTATCTTTGGAAACCCACCAGAGATTAAAGATTTCACTCTTTTGTATCATTCCATACTTAAAATCATCTAAAAAAATTCCTTTTTGTTTATTGCAACTTTTGTGATTTGAGGTTAAATCATCAAAGAGACTGACATTTCATTCACTATCATTGAACAACTTAACAGATTAATTTTATACGTGCAGTAAGCAAATTTAGCGTGATATAGGTAGTTTAAATATATCACAAGAGTGTGTTAAAATTGCGATTACGCTGTTATTTAGAAACTGTGTTTTCATAAAATAGAAGTCGAAAATGTACTAAACAAATTTTGTAAAATTATTTTGCTTTGTTCCTAAGTTTCAATTTCGTTTCAAGAGCAATAATTGAAACTGTCATTGCAAACCACTAGCAAACATTTTGACGGGTTTCATTGTAATTGTTAATTTAGAAGCTCATCTATATAATTTTTAAATACGTTTACGTTTGAAAATTTTTAGACCACATTTTACTTACTAAAATCCGAATTTATTATGTCAACATTTTGAGAATTCAGAAATTGTTTCTAAAGTGTTTATCTCTTATAGGCTGGAACAATAGTTCCGAAATTTAATATAATGTAAAAACATTTGTATGAACCGTTACTTTTATAAAATATTTGTTTCTTTTTATATCACACTACAATAAAATATTGTTCCATTTATTATAGGCACTAATTGAGAACAACTATATAAAATGTAAATTGTTTAATCATTTTATAACGTCTATAATGTTTATAAAGAACTAAAAACAATTATCGATTTGTATAATACTTCTTAAGTGACCAAAATGAAAACATTATTTGCAAAACCTAATCTACGTTATTGGATAAAAAGTTTTCCAGGCGCTCCTTTCCGTAAATGTTCAACAAAGGAAAGGCAAAGAGTATTTTCAAAACACCGTTACTTTTTATGATCCCACCAGACGCCATGTCACCGTTTTACAGGCCCACTGAACATTCTACTGGAATTAAGTAAACTGTTTTCCCGGTTTAAGCACCGCTGTGTGTGGAATATCGGATGTTTATTACAGAAAACAGGCTTGGGCAGGTTGATCGTTTATATCCTACACAGACGTGTTACATTCAGCTAGGGCTATAATCAGATACACGTCCTGCCCTAATGGCAGGCTATGTACGGAACTATTTTTATTATGGCAGTGCATTGTTTAACAATGTTGTCTATTGTGTATGAACTGTGCAAGAACTTTATGTGCTTTAATATATTCAGGATGTGTCTGAATTATTTCATAACATTTTAAGACATTATTACGATACTACATATTATATAATATGTAGTGTAGTTAATAATGTCTTAAAATGTTGTGAAATAATTCAGACACATCCTGAATATATTAAAGCACATAAAGTTTTTGCACAGTTCATACACAATAGACAACATTGTTAAACAATACAATACATGTATATGCGGCGAATAATAACATTGCTATGGATATATATATATATATATATATATATATATATATATATATATATATATATATATATATTAAATATACCAATTATGTTTGCATCATGCAAGATATTAAGTATTTTTAACAAATCTATGTCTTCAATTTTAAAAAGGTACCAATCCTTTTAAAAAATGTTTTACTCCATTTATGAAATAGGACATGATAAAACTTATAATTGTTGAAATTGAAGAAACATGGACTTAGTTGACAGAATTACTGTATCCATAGCAATGTTATTATTCGCCGGATACTAAGTGAAAGAGAACTCAAGTAGAAGGAGGACATCGGATGTAGTGGGGAGAGAATATTTAAATAATAAAATTGTAAACTTAACTCATAAAAATTATTTGAAATTCCTGCTTACCCTATAATAGGTAGTACTTTGCATTTTTCACACAACAACTGCTATCAAACCAGGAGACAAAATTAGTTTTGTCAATGTTTCCGTTTAGTCCAAAAAATGTAATGTAGCAGTGAGGTCTTTGTAAGTAAAAGCCCTATAAAAGAAGTAAAAAATAAATAATTATTATATATTTTAATTTGAATATAAATCTCTTACAAAAATGTTTCTGTAAATAATAAGCACACTTATATGAATGTCTCAAACCTTTAAACATTAAACACGCATAATCACCTTAAAAACACTTACTTTTATTAGCTGATATATAAACTTACAGTTGGTATAATTTGTAGGAAAATGGGGTTTGTGGTATTTAGGTTATGTTGTTAATTTTTGAATTTGTATAAATGTTTAACTCAGAAAGATCTGCAACACCTTTACTTAAAGTTTTGTTTTACAATGTTCTAAGTTGCATGAAGCGGAAGAAATGACTTTCCATTCTTTTATCTTAATAAATCATTTCTAATAATAACGTCTAAAACAATAAGCTTAAATAAATATGTTTTCCCTTATTGTTAATGTATAATTGGTAGCAATATAAGATGCCAGTGTTATCCCTCCCATTTAAAAGTAAGGAAAATATAAATTTAGCTATCGTAATTGTTTGTGTTTGTGTCTCAGTGTGTACTCGTAATACAGTGTTCATCAATATCCAATTTTCCCATCTATGTACAAGCTGATTGCCAGTTTCAATAACAGACATCAATTATCACAACTGCCTGTTCAATCAGCTTACTAATTATTGCAACAGGAATCAAGTGAACTCTAATTGACCTTCAACGTGGAGTAGGATCAACAGTGTAAAATACAACTTCAAATAAATATGTATTTACCATTCATATGTGAAGGTTCATGTATTAGCTACGATTTTATCGGGGTATCCTTAGATTTGTACTATAACTGGTCATATATTTAAAAGAAGCAAAGTCCGCTCTATTAAATAATGGATTCCAGGAACTTAGTCATAATATCAGATCCAATATTCCATAATAAGAATACACATACTTAGAAATGTATTGATTTATTCGATACTAACTAATATTATAAATAACAAATTTAGTTAATTTATTTTTTATTCACTTCACGCATTAAATTTTGCACTTATAGTACTGAAATTAAAGAAGGACATTCATAAATAGCCTGGGTATCAGATAGTTTTTCCTTTCTAAAATCTCTTCGGAATCCCACTCATCTCTAAAGTTGTGAAATATCCTATTTTAGTCTTTTACGTTCAATTGTAGCAAGTAAATATTATTAATTGAATGAACCCGTTAAATGTAATCAAATATCCTGTGTTAACATTGTTTCTTACAGCAAATTCATTATATTTTCATTACTTTAACCAATTTTACAAGTTTTGAACATTAATATTGTGAATTTAATTTGAAATCTACATTTTAGCAAATATTAAATATTAAGTGATTTGTCAGCATTGAAATGCAGGAGTAAAAGACAAAGTTACAACAGATACTTGTGGTTTAACAGAAGTAGGGTTCTTAGAACTTTGTATGTATGTATGAATATATATTATATATATATATATACATATATTATATGTACATATTTTAGATCAAGAAACGTGGAAAAATTACTGCGGTACAAAAATAATAATACCGGATAATATTAAGGTGGCCATAAATATGCACCACTTTTTGAAAGACTTTCTTGATCGAAGCAACAAGGCAAACTCATTATTGGCGGTGGAAATTTAATTCACTCGAAACAGATGTGCTTATATTTACGTTAAACATGCAAACTTACGTAAATTTTTAATGTTGGTATTAAATAATCTAGGGACATTCTCGTTTCACTTATGATAAGAAGCTGAGGATATATCTCATTATCTTTGTCCTAAAAGGTCCTCTTTGCTGATTCAAGAGTGACACGATATTCAGGATACGTTTGTTTGTAGTGCCCTCTTCTTTGAGATTCCATGGTAAGAATATATCCACCATAAAGTTGAATAGGAGATACTGTATCTTAGTGTTTGGGTTTTAAAATACATTTAACCGTAAGGGTGCCGGTTCTAGACCTCCTTGGGGTATGCAAGATGTATGTGACACATAGTAAGTAGTTACATTATGTGGAGATTTAAGTATAAGGATTAATCAAGCCAGAATGGAACCCTTATAAGAAACAAATGTTAAAATAATACTTATTATATATGTATCTGTTTTAGGGTTATAAATAATAACCGATTATTATACATAACCCTATAGAAAATGTGCATTAATGTTTATCTTAGATGCATTAAATAAAATGGAGCATATTTAATTTATAAATCATCTAAAGACTAAATTAGGAACAAAGTTATAATGTGTCTAAACCTAATGTACTTACTAGCGTGTCACGCCTCATGTGAGAGGTATAAGTTAGAGTTAAGGCATTATCGAGCAATAAAACTGTCACAATAAAACATTCCTCAGATTTACCCAACTACTGGCTTGTAACTTATTACGTTCACAGCTAATAATCATTCATAGGCCATTCTTCCTTGTAAAAAGATGGGTCTTCGTTCTTATAACATGATGCATACCTCGTTCTTCATCAAAGGTCTCAGAATGTTTTCGCTGTGAAAATATGCCAAACATTTTGCCCCAACAAGAGAAAAGATGTTCAACCTGAACTGACCTATTATTAGAGATATTTTATTATACATCTACTAAGACCTTACAAACCAATAACACTTTGGGAATTGGCGGTTCTTCAAATTAATTGTCAAAAAGTATTTGGTATTATTAATTAATTTTTTTCAAAATGCAGTATTTTAGCAAGTCACTTTTTAGTTCAGTAGTTATGTTATGGGAAATCTATTTATATTGCATTTTAAATTGTTTTTATACTTATAAAGTATGTAAATACCATAATTTTGCTTTTAAATATCGAACGATAAATTTTGAGTGAATGAATTCTAAAATCTTCTTGTTACGTAAACCACATCTAAAGTCACGCTAAGGACTGTAGCCTATATGTAGAAATTATATTGGTTAGGAATGAAATTTATGAGCCAACATTATTTTTTAAGTTTGCTTTTGACCATGGGAGGATTGCGAAGGAAGCAGGATTTTTCCGGACATTTTCCATCGTTGAGTGATACGAAAAATCAGTAACACTACGTTTCGAATTCCGCAATCTACTCTCTTCTTGTTACATAAAAAAATATGTAATACAACTATCATCGAATACAATTTTAGTATACTCTGTAATAAAATTGAAAATTAATGACAGTTGCTACATTGTCTATATAATATAAAAACACATAAACAATGCATAGGACCACGCATTTACCTGAGCTAGAACCATTGTTATATATCTGCTGCATATTATCCTGGTATGTCGTCACAAGTATCCCATTTTACTTGTTTATCTTTAGTAAAGTCACAAAGTATTAGTAGGTATAATATTTTTTATAGATACTACGTTTGTTATTTGATTTGGCATTATTATTAGGATATTTTGGAATATGCTAAATATGTGCATGGAAAAATTTTGCTTCTTTTATTTACTATAAATAGTGCTTGTAGGATAATTGTAATACAAAAAACATCATGGCATTTATTTGGGTATAAGTATAAAGTCCAACATTCATAACATTACTACAAATATGTAATACTGGTATTGTAATACACTTTCAAATAATAAGTATTTTATCAAAAACAAAATACAAGAGATATTAATATTTTAAAATATAATAATAGATTGATATTTGTAGGCGATTACATTAGTTGAGCGTTGACGAAGGATACCATTAATGTGGGTGTTATAATGTTTATTTTCCGTCTGTAGCTCTTGGCTAAAAATTGAGCTTCAGACCTAAACTTTTTACGAAATTACATTATTTATTCAGCAAGAATTCTATTATGGTACATATTTCCCATAGAATTTGGCTGATTGTCAACAAAGCCTTTTACTCTTGATGAAATCTCGCAAAAATATTTACCACCGGCTTTTAATTTTGCATGTAAGTTAATTTCAAAATTGGTAACGTCAAGTATTTTAATGGTGGTGCGTTTTCACACCATGGGATATGGCTAGACGTTAAACAAACCTAGAATCTTTTCATACAATTTTATTGCTATGTACAAAATATTTCACATATTGTTCTTTTTCCCCATGCAATATGGCTGAGCGACAGCGAAGGAATATATCTCGAGAACAATTTGACCTCTAGATTTGAAATGTTGCAAGAACGGTTATACCTACGTAAGTGACATCAAGTTCGAATACGTGTACTTATTTCCTTTTGGTGTACCTCAGGACATGATCTGTCCTAAGTCGTACTCAAGCTTCACAATTATCATAGTCATTACTAAGCTATTCTCTACATTAATCAATTAATGAAGAGCAACATTTATTAGCAATCACTGTTATAATAATAGACAAAAGGTCAATATAGCAAGTGAATCCCATAAATTAGAATTTTTTTAAAGAAAACAACTTACATTGGTGCAAAATATTTAACAATTTCCTACATATCTAAAAACTTAACAGTTTTTAAAAATATTCTATAGTATCTAAAAGACTACTTCATTAACAAAACTTTGTATAATTTTGATGAGTTTAAAGCATAGCTTTGTGATGTTTATGAGATTTTAAGTTTTGAAAAATAGGGTTCTATTGAATTAGTTTTTGCTGCATTTTTTGGGGAAAGAACATATTAGTCAATACACAATTATAGTATAGTCCTTAGTCAAAATATATATAATTGTTATATTATTGTAAATGCTTGATACCATTCATGTACTAAGTATGTAATAACATTAATAAAAATATTTCAATTCAATCACAGGCTTTACATTTTGTATCATAAATTATAAGCATTACAAATGCTATTCATAGAACATTCTACCAAGCCATGGTGTGGTATTTGATATTACATACTATCACAGTAGAGTGTACTTACAAGGCATCTCTGTGTAATAGCGCGAGGGAATGCTCCACCCTTTGATCTCCAGCTCAATAGTGCACTTACTGGTTCTCTAGACGAAAATGTATGCTATCTCGTTTGGTGCAGTCTGCGCTCTCTATGGAGTCAAAATTGATCAAAAGCGTTTAGAGCCAGCGTAGCGACCGTATATACCGATTTATTAAATACTACCTCACTATATCCTGTACTTAAGCGAAGGAGCCTTGATTTCTTTTAAGGTATAAACTCTTGTTTACAATATAAAATCATGTCACCTTCACAATACCTATACAGAGATCAGAGGACTCTTTACTATAATAATCATCATAGTGTCGACAATCTATCGTCTACTTAAAAATCCAATGAAGTATCATACGTTATTAATAAGAAAATATCGTAGTACCTACTGTATTGTTTTACTTGTATCGGCTGTGAATTTACGGTCTATAAATAATTAAGGTTTCATAACTTCTGGTCTTATTATTGGATTCATTTAACACAAGGTAAAGCGGTTAAACCTTTCATACAACTCGAAACTGTGTGTTTTAATACGAGTTGTATTACGTACGTATTGTATTCTGACTCTAAATATTTCTGAGTAATAATTAAAGATCCAAAACAACTTAGTTCCCTTAAAGTTGATTATATCTAAAAGCAAGTTTTAAAAATATTAACAATTTTAGCTTAATTAATTTTTTAGTTTTTATTTAAACCGATTCACGTTGGATGGTTCTTGGAAACTAGTAGACAAAGGATTTGTTTTTTGCTATTTAAAAATCCTAGACAAGCGAATGTGATTGTGCCCTCGGTACGAATAACTTACGACAAAATTTTATTTATTTCTATTTTAAAATTGAATAACAAAATTTATTATAAATCATTATTTAAAATGAGGATTGTCATATTCAATAACAGCATCAAGACCATATCGATTGTAATTTTGATCCATAAATTAAATTCCTTATCTTTATTGATTTATTTTAAACATTTGTGCTGTCTATAATTTGTACAAACATCTGCATAAAATATTATAAATGAATTTTGGCTTAAATATATTACGAGAAAAATGTCCATCCCAAATTAGTTGGAAGAAAGGATATCACATGTGGCATAATGCCAAATTGATGATGCTTCATTGATTTATACTATAAATTTGCACAACATTAATTGAGCATTACCTCTCTAGGTTGGCATGTCAATATAATCGTAACGCTTCAGATATTCAGATACCTAATAATGTTATGTAATTGTTAATAAACTGGACACGTCATGTAATGCGCTAAAATAATCAATTAAATTGAATCTATAGTTTAGACCTCCATTTTATTTTGTTTAATTCAGAGAGTTAATGTCTTTTCTAAACATACGTGATATCTGTTATTGCTGGATCTTCTAAAGCACTTACCTGATGTAATCACTTTAATAAACGGGAAGATAAAATATATCTACAGGCAAATGTTCACCGTTTTATTCCTAGTCCCTTAGCAGCAATATCATGCCTTCTGTACCTCCAATAGTCCTTAGTTGGTTAATTATTAGCAAAGCCAATTATTTGATATGCTGTAAAATTCACTTATGCATATCTTTCTGTCCACCCGCACGATATTCAAAAAAAGAACGGACATATAAACTTAAAATTCTGCACCTAGTTTCATTTCTCGTACATAAGGAACAATGAGTTCGATACTGGAATATATTATTATATAGATTATTTTTGCGCATTAGCAAATACTTTTTAATTTTCTTAGGAGTAAGCTTGATTAAGACGAAAAATTAGCATAATAAATACATTTGATTAGGAAATAGATTTAAAAGAAACTTTAACATTTGGCTCGTTAACATACGTTGCCTACCTATCCTTACACGTGCCACTCAATTTTATAATGATTTGGTGTGTAGACTTTTAAGATTGCATCATTGCAGTTATATCTAACTTATTGAAAAAAATAAATGTATCATATTGGAAGATGTATTGAGCAAAATGTAATCTTTAGACAGAATTTTCCACGATATTTCATTTGAACATATACAAGATCCGGTTCCGTGATGGTACATGTGCAACCATGGAGTTTGCATGTGCGTATTTGAAGCCTCAGTAGATTGACAAAACTTCGATATTGTTTTCCGTGGGATTACAATGCTTTTTCCTTTTTATTGTCTGCATTACTATTTTCCAATGATAAAAATGAGCTATAGAATCGAAATTTTCATTGAACCTTAGCAAAACCTATTTCGTGACACGTGACATGTCTAACAATCCCCTTGCCTTATTAGCTTATTACGAGAGAAATATTGTAGTAGTTTTGCTATATGACACCTGATTATTATGAATTTACATTAAAGAACTCATTTACATATTAATTTCATATTTTAAAGGACCAAATAACTATTAAAGAAACCCACAGCTCGTATCGAAATTCGGTTAGAGTTCGACTCAGATATTTCATACTGTGTACGAGTTAGTATTCACAACGCCCTGAGAAACCCCATTTGTATCGCGAAAACGTGACGGGGTTGAGTAAACTTTCAAGGGAGTTAACACGAGACCTCCTTGGAAGTTTATTTTTGACAAGGACACGTTTTGGAAATTTCTTTCTACTATGGTATGAATACATTGCTGCATCTCTCTACCCTCCTCCATTGTATTGTTTTTGCAATTTCGTTACTAATACTAGTCATCATAAAGTTAAAATTTCTCACAAAAGTAAGAAACGCATTAACATGGTAGGCGTTAAGCATTTTATGCAGCACATACAGTTGATTATTGTTAAAGCCTGAATTTTAGTCATTATAATGTACCTATATTTACTTCACATAGCAGGAAAATGTATTATACGAGTGCAAAACATTTATAGATTAAAGGGTACAGTATAACACATAGCATTATTATTATTTAAAAAATTGGTTTAAAGCATCAATTTTAAAATATCAAATTGTATATAATATCAAAATATGTATAATAAAGATACATAAGTCCCATGGAGTAACAGGCACATTCATCAACCTTTAATTTGTTATCTATTGAAATGAAGCATAATGCAAAACTAAAGGTTTTCCTTATTCTAGGGATATTGTCCTGACAATAGACAGACCGACAGGAAAAACGAAGTTTTAAACACCTTATCTGATTGGCTTTGCAAGGACTCAACCCGTTAGATATGACGCTTAATGAAAATTATTATTTACTAACTTCTATAATTTGTACATTACATAATGAAAATACTAAAACTAGTACCTCTGATTGTAATAATAACCCTAAAACATTTATATCTAATATGAACAAGAATTGTTGAGTTATTATGTGGGGAATTTGCTAAAATTTGTATTTATTTTTTGCTCTTAAAAATCAATTTAATTTTCAGCTCCGTTGAGATATGTGATATCGTTTACTCAAATTCCCCAACTAATACATCTGATTGTAATAATAACCTTAAACATTTACATCTAATACTTTTTACAACTTACTATTCAAGCTATATTATAAAAACCAAGCTTGTACTGATTTGTTTGAAAGCTAAAATACAATATCAAACATTCAAATGCAATGCATTTTCAAACGGTCTACTGAATATGAAAGGATTGCCATGATCGTTTTTTCACAAACATACCATCACTGTAATCATTCATTTTGTAACTTTGAGCTTCACAAAGCACAATAGCGTCTGTCAAACAATATTACGTTGATCAAACATCTTTCCCCGTCTTTCATGTCACAACTTGCAGCTTATCGCGATTATACTCGTATTCTTTTGCATCAGTTTTGCAATGCTTTCCATATGAACAAGAATTACTTAGTTGTTGTAAGGAGTAATAGCCAAACTATTTACTTATTTTGTGTTCTTAGAAACCAATTGGTCAATTTTTCAGCTATGTTGACAAACCTTTCTCAAATTTAATTTTATGAGGTGAGAAAGGTTGTTTTATGCAGGATGGTACAGTATTTTATTTCTTAGAGCCGTCGTCCATACTGCCATGGGCTTCACCTTCGCCAGTGAACTGAGAAGATTCTGCAACATAATGCTCTCATCTTAATCAGGATACATATCTGAGGGTTCTTTCAATCAACCAAACTTCATAACCAAATTTGGCGAGAAAGATTATTTGTGCAGAACAGTTAATTCTTTATTTCTTGAGAGTCCATCCTGCACACTGCCTAGGAGACATTAATTTTGATGATATACCTTCATTTATATCGAGACCCATTCATTATTTTGTATAGTGTAAATATTTTGGTTAGTCAGTTTGTGATATAAGGCTGGAGAAGATCATTTACAATTAGCGAATATAAACAATAAGTGACAATATTACACCGTCATCAAACTCAGTATTCCTTATATACATATGAAGGGTTGTGGGAAATTTCAATTCAATGGGTTACTTTGTTGTAGATACATCTTATGGCCTGGCAGACGTATCGAATAGAAATAAATTATCATCTATAGCTATAGGGATTTCTCACGCTTACCCAATGATAAATTTGAAGAATATTTTTTAGCCTGCAATGTAATAACGAGTTGATAAATCTTTGAACAAAATTATATTGGTATAATTTATTTTATTTAATAAGAAAATCGAATGATATTGTCAATATACACTTGATGTTTTTCAATTATAAAACATGGCGATTCCTATTGATACACTTACTCAGCGTATAAATGACAACCTCGGATATGTACATAAAACGTATTGAAACATACGCATCTTTATAGCAACTGTAAACAACATTATCACCATATACTGCAATCGTAATAATATGATGGAGTTGTAAAACTCTATGTAATAGGCTTTTTACATAAATCCATGAGTAAACCCTCTCTCATTATTCCTCCTCTCTATGTTTATTGGAAAATAAATATGAGAGGATATTGTACCCCGGATTGTAGATTGCTCTTCAATTGGATATCAGACCGTCCAATTATTGGACGTCAAAACCGGTGACGCAGTTATGGTCCAAGTTAATAACTGTACGATTTATTTCAAAAATGCCCGTTGAATTTATGTGATGGCTGGTTTTATATTTTTTTCGTTTTACCATCCAATCGTTAAGGATTCTCAAGTTTGGTTTGTAATCACTGAGGAAAATCGTTTACATCGATCAGTAAGTTAATACATAAGTTATTTCTTTACACGTCATAACCCAAAAATATAAATATTTAGATATACATTATTAAAATGCATAAAAAATATGATTCACTTACAAATCAAAAATAACTTTCCATATCTGAGTAGGAGTTGTTGTTTACGAATACTAGTACTTGAAGACACTTTTGATACGTAATATTTGAATCATACATCCGTGCCTTCTTTAACGCACACTAAACCTTCTTACGAGGTAGATTTTATAACTATTTAGGGCCACTCTGAGCAATGAACAGATATAACTTAGTACTTTACAATGCTGTTTAGCAGTCTGAAAATAAATTAAAATTTGAAACTACCTTCTTTCCAAACCCGTTTTCCAAGCCGCTCCTATTTCCGTTGATTATTATTAAATGCTAATAAATAATGCTTGATTAGAAAATTTTGAACTCACTTACTCACATATTTATTTATTCTTTATTTATTTATTTATTATTCCAACGGAATTACACCACTTGTACATGTAATAACTTAAAAAGAGTATAAACTATTAATAGCACTAATATAATGTATACATATATAATTAAATAACAAACAGCGTTAAAATAAATAATAAAAAAACTGCGAAATAGTAATAAATATAAGTTAACAAATAAACAACGAAAAGGTAAAAAAAACAATAATAAATAGTTAAATATAAAAACGAAGCAACAGTAATAAATGTGTGGTGTATGATAAGGAGTAAATAACAACTAAGTGATAACAAAATTTGACACATGCAAAAGTAACAATAAATAACTAGCAACATGCAAGAAAAGATAAATAATCAGGAACATGCGTAAACATAAACAATAATCAACAACATCTTAAATAATTTAACATTAAAATAAATATAAACTAAATCCACTAAATACATACCAGTGACGTGCGTGTTTGTGTGTGTGTGTGTGTGTGTGTGTGTGTGTGTGTGTGCGCGCGCGCGCGCGCGCAAGGGGGCAGGCTACTACACAACCATATAACCATAACTTTATATTATAACTTCATTATGCTTAGTCTAATCTCCCATTTGCCTTAAGATATGTCTGCTATATTTTCTTATATTAGTTATTTAACCAAGTTAATGATATTAATGTAGTAAAATATTAAAATACAGATTCCCAGATTACCAAACACATTAGGAAAACAAATATGGATATATATTATGAAACGTACGCCACTGGGAATTAGTGGTGAAGCAAATAATATACATGAGTGGTTTTACACACAATCCGTCAAACATAATAGCTTGCTAATTTGGTTCAACTGCAATATTCAAAGCCTTCTCGTAACACAAGTTATTATTTATCATAAATTTCACATTTTTACTTGAAGAAAAAATATTATAAAAATTGAATAAAGGCTAACGTATGTGTTCTACCATGCATTACTCTGTTAGTTGCAATTATTTTGTACAAAAAGAGAATAACCATATACGAAAAAGAGGATGCAATTTCAATATAAAGTACAAAGAGCTAGAGTTGTTGTAGTGTGTGACAACAAGCTAATTTGATTGCATTCGAGTCTCTACCACGGTTACATTGTTTCCAATGTGATGAAACACATATACTATAAATAAATGTTTTGCATATATATATATATATATATATATATATATATATATATATATATGTATATATATATGTATATATATATATATATTATTATATACATGAAGTATATTAATAATAACTGTTTTATTTCCGTAGAAAATTTTCAAATATTGAATTTCATGCGTCAGATGAAGAAAACATACTATATTAAAGTGAATTCAATTTGGAAATAAGTACAATACAAATTAACCCACAGATCCTGTAGAGCTAAATAATCCTCCTAATCCACTAACTTAAGGACAGAAAGATTGCACCATCAGGCATCTTAGTTCTCTAACACTTGTTAGATTTTGTTAGTGAATTAGGTTTTGTAACACCAGTACATGTTTTAAATAATATTCTCAGTATTTCATGAGATCCAGATCAGTTTTATTGATTAATAGTAACGCAATAAAACAGAGGAAACCCGTATGCAAACGTTTAATCCTACACTCTTTGAATGCGCTTGGCGTCCCTTTATTGGATGAGTCGGAGCCCAATTGAATATTAAACTGCAGTACTGCCGGCTAGTAATTTAATAATCCATCGGATTTATTACCATGAGTGAATAAAAAAGGAGATGCAATGTACTATAAATATAATTCGATGATTTATCTTCGATCAAATTCTATTTCTAGTAGATATAATTTTGTCATTGTGTAAATTGAATTTCTAGCCATTTATTAACAAACATGGTATAAAATGTGAATAATGGTTATAGTAATATGTTAAAATATTGTTTTATATAAATATTTATCTTTGTTGTAGTGTTATAAATAATAAAAGACTATTTTTTCAATGTGGATTAAGGCTTATCTTAAATGCATTATATTAAATGGGGCGTACTTAATTTATAAATCAGCTAAAGGCTAAACTACGAAAAAAGTTATAATGTGTGTCTAAACCAAAAGTACTTATCCAGCATATTACGCCTCAAGTGAGAGATATAAGTTATAGTTAAGGCATTATCTTGCAATAAAACGTTCCTCAGATTTAATCAACCACTGGCTTGTGACGTTTTAGTTTTACAGCTAACAATGACACCCTCATTTTTCCTTGTAAAAGGTGGATATTAGTTCTTATAACAAGATACATGCCTCGTTCTCTATTGAAGAACCAGAATGTTTTCGTTGTATGGATATGTCAATAGATTTTCCTCAACAAAATGAGAGATGCACAACTTGTCCTTGCCTATTAGGGGATGTATTTCCTCATAATAACTCTTTTGTTCTTAAACACCATAAATCCTTGGATAGGGCGGTTAAATTATTAATTGTGTTATTTATAGCGTTTTAAGCCTTATTCTGCCTTACCTTATAGGCCACTGGCCTGTATGAGGATCTTATCAAAAATTATTTTTAAGCTAAACTATTTCAAGAATTTCTTTCAAAATACACTTCCTTTAGGAAAGTATTATTTTTGTTCATTATTAATGTTTTAGAGAACCAATCTGTATTGCAGTTATATAAATAAAGTACTTAAATGCTGTGATTTAACTTTTTAAAAGCCAACGGAAATGTTGAAGTGGATTAATTTTAAAGTATTCTAAATACTACGTAAACATTATTTGCAGTCCTGCTAAGGAAACTATATGTAGAAATTATATTGGTTAAGAATGAATAGTATGTACCACGATTCGTTGTTTGAATTTGCTTTTGACCATGGAAGGATTGTAAAGGAAGTAATGTATATACGAACATTGCCATCGTTGAGTAATATGAAAAATCAGTAAAACTACGCTTCGATATCTGCAACCTTATTTCCTTTTTATGTTACGGCAACAAATAATCTAACACAGCTTGTATTGTATTACATTGAAATTTAAGTATACTATCTACAAAAATTTCAAATAAAAGATAGCTATAATATTTTCTATTATCTATTGCTCGGAAATATTCCGAGTATTTTTCATGATGCTATATAATGCTATCCGTTTAGATTCATAGTGAATACATAAACAAAGCATAATACCACGCATTCAGCTGAGCTGGAACCATTCCCATATATGATATCTACTGCGTATTACCATTTTATGTCCTCATATCAGAACACGTAATCCTATTTAACTTGTTTATCTTTGATAAAATCGTAAAGTATTAGTACGATTTTATTTGTTTATGTATATCCTGCACATTGCATTTAATAAATATGAGAAATGAAAAATGTCCAAGCATATTTTGAAATTTAAAGCTTATTCAAATACTTTAAAAAACCTCCAATACTAGCAAAACAAATATATATATATTTGTTTTGCTAGTATTGGAGGTTTTTTAAAGTATTTGAATATGCTTTAAATTTCAAAATTTGCTTGGACATTTTTCATTTCTCATATTTATTAAATACAATGTGCAGGATAGAATGTAGTTACAAAAAACAAACTGAAACAATAGTGAACTTTAACATTAGTACACAATTAGATTAATTTTATTGCAATACTATTTTATGTGTGTGTGTGTGTGTGTGTGTGTGTGTGTGTGTGTGTGTGTGTGTGTGTGTGTGTGTGTGTGTGTGTGTGTGTGTGTGTGTGTGTGTGTGTGTGTGTGTGCGCGCGCGTGGTTTTTAAACCAAAACAATTTACAAATTATTATTATTTTAAAATTCAGATTGTAATTGGATCAACTACCTGAACTATGTCATTAATTGTAAGGCCTACTATTCATTGGCTGTCATATATTATCTCCTTCTGCAGCTCTCGACTATAAATTGGGCTACAGACTTTAATATTTTAACTAAATAGCATTGCTATATAGGCAAGTATTCTATAATCGTACATGGCCTCCATGGAATTAGGCTGAGTTACGGTGAAGCCTTTTATTTAGCATGATATCATGAAATTCCTATAGTGCCGACTGTAAATTTTTCGTTAATTTCCAAAGGTAGGATCAAAGGAATTAATGGTGTTTCTTTGCCCATGGGGTTTTAATAGACGGCAACGAAAATTTGTGCATAAAACCTTATTCCTACGTAGGAAATATTTCAAATATCTTACCTCTAGATTTAAAAATTAATAATAACTATTATAACTAAGTAAGTTAGATCAAGTTCGATTATATGTATTTTCCTTACTTCTTAGCAAAGTCAGTGTGACGTGATCTATCGAAGACGTACTCAAATTTACAATCATCATTGTATTTTGTATGACTAATTATAAATAATAAACATTAGAGTGTTATTCATAGAACATTCTACCAAGGCATGGCATGGTATTTGATATTACCTACTATCACAGTAGAGTGTACTTACAAGGCATCTCTGTGTAATAGCGCGAGGGAATGCTCCACCCTTTGATCTCCAGCTCAATAGTGCACTTACTGGTTCTCTAGGCGAAATTATATGCTATCTCGTCTGGTACAGTCTGTGCTCTCTATGGAGTCGAAATTTATCAAAACCGTTTATAATAAGCGTAGCGTCCGTGAAATGCGACCTCACTATATCCGGTAGTTAAGTAATGGATCCTTCTACTTTTTTAGGGTATAAAATCTTGTGTATAATATAAAATCAACTACGCAATACCACTACACAGATGAGACGACTCTACTAGGAAGTATCATTAAGACATTTTATCGTCTAATTTATAAAATCAACGACTTAACATGTTATTAATACGAATATATATTATCATTTATTGTACTGTGGCAATTGTTCCGGTATGAAATTACAGTCGATTGAGAAGTAATTAAGGTTTTATAAGTTATTATCTTATTGTTGGATTCATATAAAAGAACTACGTCATAACGGTCAAACTTTTCACAATACTCATACCCACGTCTGAAAACATGAATATGACTAAGCCACACTGTAAACATGCTCTAAATGTTACTGAAAATAATTTTTATGTCCCTCAGTGTATTTTCATTTTATTAAATGAAAAGAATCATCCAAATAAAATTGCTGGCATATTTTAATATTGGGTTTTACATATGTCCATTAATGATGGTAGGTTCATGCAAATAAGTAAAGGAAAGTATCATGTGTTATAATTTAATGTAAACTGGGCATTTCATGGTGAACGACTGAATGAATTGTAATAAGTATTTAGGAATATTTAATATGTTTGTATTCCTTCATGGAAACAACATTAAATCATTAAAAAAATGAATTTTGTAATTTTTAATGATATGGGAATATCTTGATAGCCTCGATTTGAATTTTGTTGTCAGTGTTGGTTTATTTGAGATATTTGTGCTATACATAATTACATAGGCTACATAATTCTTAAACATCCGCAGAAATAATTATAAATGATTTCAAAAATTCAAGATAATTATGTCCTAACTTAGTCGGAAGAAAGATAGACTTCAAATGTGGCAAAATGCCAAATTGAGGATGCTTGATTAGTTGATACGTTCAATTTGTACAACACTAATGGAGCATTAAATCTCAAGGTTTAGCGTGCTAATTTAATCTAAATATTCTATTATTTAGAAACTTCATCATTATTGTTGTAATTCTAAATAGACTTTAAACTGTGCAATGAACTTTATTTATTTATTTCTCTTATAGGAGGAACACTGAGTTCGAAAATGATGTATGTATTTGCGTGATAGCGGTAGAATCCGAAATTATTCTATACCTAGAAACAATTTAATACCTAGAAAAATTCTCTAAAATTATGATATTTCCTGTTTCGTGGGTTGTTTGGTTCGCTTATTTCATTACAATGTGCAGATTTTCTATGAAATCATTATTCTTGTGCACTATATTATTCTACTTCTTTCTACCTTGTATACGGTGCAATATAAATCTATACATGGTGATATCAGTATGGAACAAATGAAAGGGATTGTTACGCTAGGTTACATTTTATATGTTACATGATATCTTAGGAATATAAAATGTAGGACTTAAAAAGTAAAAATCATTTCACGTTGTAAAGTATAAAATCTATATTTAAGATACCACTAAAATAAATCAAAAATCGGTTAAAATGTGACTCAGATATTTGATATTGTATAGAGTTAGTATTCACAACGCCCTGAGAAACTCCATTTGTATCGCGGGAACGTGACGGGGTTGAGCAAACTTTCAAGGGAGTTAACACGAGACCTCCTTGGAATTCATAGCGAAAGGAAACTGAAAGCACCGGTTTATTATCTGGCAGAACATGTGTTGGCAATTTATTTCAACTAGGGTATGAATATAATTCAGCATCTCCATTTTTCTCACCATTATTTTGTTTTTGGAGTTTAAAAACGTTACTAATACTAATCACCTGAGTGTTAAAAGTAATAACAAAAGAACGTACCACTAACGCCGGCGTTAGCAATTTATCCATCCCATACAGTTGGGTAACTTATAAAACCTGAATTATAATTAGTATAATGTACCGTTATCAATTTCAAATAGCAGGAAATGTGTTATACGAGTGTATAACATTTTTAAATAAATATTATAGTTTATAACATAACATGGGGATATTATTTCACAAATTGCTGTAGGGCATCACAGTTAAAAAATATGGCATACAAATATAAATGAGGCAGAAATAAATCTCATAGAGTAAAGAGTATCATCCATTACTTTTTCCTCTACAAACATTAAGCTTGATGCAAAACTTAAAATATCTAGGTTTCCTCGTCCTCGGGATATTATGATGATAGACAGATAGAGAGGCAGACTGAAAATATTGAGTTTTCCAACTTAACCGAATGGCCTCAAAAGCATTCAACTAGTTAGAAATTATGCCTTGATGAAACAGTATTTATTAACTATGATAACTTGTACACTACTTAAGGAAAATACTTAAACTAGTACATCTGTTTGTAATAATAACCCTAATACAATCAAAGCTAATACTCTACAATTTATTATTCACACCGTGCTTATAAGCCAAGCTTGTACTAATTTACATGAAAGCTAAAATACGAAATCAAACATTAAAATGCAGTGCATTGTTAAACATTCTTCTGAAGATCAAAGGATTGCAATAATCGTTTTTGCACAAAAATACCATCACTTTATTCATTCGTTTTGTAACTTTGAACCTTACAAAGCACAATGGCGTCTGTCAAACAATATTACTTAGATCAAACATCTTTCCTCGTCTTTCATGTCACAACTTGCAGCTTAGCGCGATTATATTCGTATTCTTTTGCATCAATTTTGCAATGTACTTCATATACAAAATATTTAGTTATTGTTAGGAAACGTTTCCAAAACATTTCTATTGATTTTATGTTGTTTAAAATCCACTTTTAATTCATCATTTTCATAAGGATTTGTGGAATATTTTCTTCAAATTTTCTAACTGCATTAGATGAGAAAGAATGTTTTATCCAGGATGGTGCAATATTTTATTTATTTTAAGAATCGAGCAGGCTGCCTGCAAAGTACGCCTTCGTTAGTGAACCAAGAAGATTCTCCTATATCCAGCTCTTGTCTGTATCAGGATGTGTGTTTATTTTGGTTCTTTCCACAAAATTCCATGACTACATTGGGTGAGACATAATAATTTCTGCAGAATGGTGTAATCTCTTATTATCTTTAAGGCCATCCTGCTCACTGCGTAGGCGAGATGGAGTTATCTGATCAGTACCCTGATTAATATGAATAACATAAATTCCCTTATTCCATAAACCATTAATTATTTCTTATAGTGTAGATTTATATTATTAGTTATTTTATGGTACGAGACTTAAAATGTCTTCATCTAGTGAGATTACACTATAGAATGTAATATATTAAAATGGTTTCATAGTTCTAATTTCAAATTTATTCAGCTAACCACAGCTGTTACATATTTCGTATACATTATAGTGAGATTCATAACATATTTATAAAGGTACACTTCCTATATTTTAAAAGTCTAATTAAATATGAGCTCTATTTACATAACTTTTTCAAGTGGGTATGGACATTTGTCTTTCCGACAGCAAAGATACATTTTAATGTACGTTTATAATCAAAATATTGTAAAAATTGGATACTCTCTCTGTTTTATAACATCCATAGTTCTTATCATGTTGTTACGAAAATAGATTTACAAAACTTAAATTTCAAGTTTAATATAATTTGTTATGGTAATTGGATAGAAGGCGGTGAACCCCTAATGTCTAACCTTTTGACATCTACCTATTTTCATGAGCTTTGACAATTTTATAAAGGTTTTAGGAAAATTTTTAAACCGAGAAAATTCATTCCGTACAATAAATTTTTACCCATAATGCCTCCATGGGATCGTAGCATAAGCGTTCAAGGGTCAAAGTGGATTAGAGAAGTACTCTGCGTCATTTGTGGATTCAATGATTTCAACAACAAATTGTTATAGAATAATATACGAATCAATTATTTTACAATGAATAGTGTATGGACACTTCACCGACTAAAAACTATCCCCAAAAATTTAATACATAAACTTATAAGCAACCTGTAATTTTCAATTCTATGGTAGAATTAAAAAAAAACCAGGAGAGTTCTTCAGTGCCCGGGGGTCAGACAGTTTCCTGTAAAACAACCATACTTGTCTTGGATTTAAACTCATGGTCAATTTATAATATTTTAGATCCAAGGAGTAGTTAAAAGCATTTTTCTATGTAAAAATAACATGAAAGTATTTTAAATCCAAATCTATAATAATAAAGAACGTAGAATTAGGTTTTGAGCTCTCGTTGGTAAAAAAGAGCCAAGGTTCAAGGTTATATAGTTTTCCCATTTAATTGCCATACGAGCGACATCAGTATTTATGAAGTGTTTGTTATTATTCACATTCCATTGAACAGTAAGACAAAAATATTCTAATTTCTAACTACCTGGCCTTTTCGTCTATTAGTTAGTAATATCATAATTGGTAGTGAAGTCATTTTGATATTAGTCTTGCATTTTTACGAGATGTTTTTTAAATTGTTGAAATCTATGATGAAAACTAATTTGAATGATGAGCTTAGCTCCAGTTCACCCTCATTTTATTGCATCGTCTATTATCTGACACTGTCTCAGACTTAATGGAGTCGTGTTCGTCTAAAGAGATCCAAAGAAATTTTGGCGGGGAAGAAGCTCAAAACGAACCTTTACATCGTTTCGACATCAGTGACACCCATAAATAGGTGAAGTGGTAGTCTCATTGTCTAATCACGTGGAAAATTGAGTGCATTTGGACTTTTTTTGAATCTCATTAGACGAATATGATTCTAGACTTCAGTAGTCAATTCTGAGACAGCGTCAGATACTAGACAGTGCAATATAATGAAGGTGAACTGGAGGTAAACTCAACATTCAAATTGAATAAACCTTTTTTACCATAGCTACGTTATATGTATGAAATAAATTCTTCATCGTCTAATGAAGAGCAAGGTTGAAATGCTTTATGACTTTAATATATAAAATTATATCTAATATTTCAATATATAGAGATAGTCACACGAAAATATCTCTACCTAGACCAAAATGAAAGATTTGCCTGTATGAAGTTTATTTTTAAAAATTTCCTGCATAGTATATTTAAAAATTACTTATATAATTTTATCTTTGAGTCTATCCAAAATGCATAGCATTATTTCAGTTAATATATATAATTAATATTTATGAAATTGTTAATCTAATTATATTACTCTAATATTCTACTCTGCAACATTTCCAGCAGGTTAAACCCCCTAAAAAATAAAAATCGCGCCCTCTGTTTTCCCCATAAAGCTGACAGTACAGTACAACGTAAACGAAACTTCCCTCGGAGCACCATTTCATTATGCAAATGGCACAGTCTTTAAAGCTCCAACAAAACAAAATAAACGCCTTTTAACGCTAAAACTTAATTACCTCTAACGCTGTGATAATATGCTAATTAGATCACATCGTTTCTTCCTGATATTTTTACTTCATGTCAAGTTCATAGTTTCATATATAAATTTCAACAAATCTGGGATTACGGAAGCGTGAGATATTGTGAAGGCAATCCGAGTTCCATTGAGAATTAGTTACATCGTCATAGTTACGAGATGTTTTTGAAGTTTTATTGTACATTTTTGTAGTTTTATTGTATATTTTGTATATTTTTGTAGTTTTATCGTTGTATTCAAATATTTGACACTTTGAATACGATTTATTTTCATTCATTCATTACATATCAAAGTTAGGAATTAGTGGTGTATAGAAATGAAAGAAACGTAATTGATAACAATCTAAACACTTTAAAGCCACTTTACTCCATGTTTTGGGATATGAAATACACAATCCAATGAAATGAAGCTATAATTTTTTTTATTGGTAAATAGGACTATCACCGAGAACCTAAATCACGATTGCCTTGACCAATTTATAAAGGAATGGTTATTTTCACAAGATATTCTATATTAATTTAAACAAACTCTCCAATAATATAAGTTTTTTCTTTTTGTGACGCCTTTCGTACTAAGTGAGAACATCTTCGGACCCACATAACTGAATAAAACTTTTCAGTTTTTCGGACCCACTTTTGTTCAGTTATGTGAGTCCGAAGATGTTCTCAATGAGTACGAAAGGCCTCACAAAAATAAAAACTTATATTATTGGAGAGTTTTTTAAAATTAATATATAATTTCCAATAAGAAAAGAGCTTCACGAATGTATGATTATACGGTTATACAAATCTAATATATAACTAGTTAATATCGATACTTGCCTACCTTCAAGGTTGTAAAGGGTTTATGTAAGCTTAATGGTTATATCCGTACTAGATTGCCATAGGTCGTATATCGATATTTGGTCATCTTTACGGTTATATATATGCTTTGTCACCTTCGTGGTTTTCCGATACTGGTCATCTTGGTAATGATAACAATACTTCGTCATTGTATTGGTTATATTGGTACTATGTCACCTTAGTGATTTTATTTATAGTAGATCACCTATGTCGTTATAGGGATATTAGTTAACATCCTTGGTTATAACTATGTTAGATAACCTTTGGGGGTACATCGGTAGTAGATCACCTTTGTGGTTACATCACTACTTGTCCTCCTTCGTAGTTATAACAATTTTTGGTCACCTTTTTGGTTATTGTGATACTAGATCACCTTCTTGGTATTCAAACCAATTAATGCTTAAGAATATCTCAATAATTAATGTACACATATGAAGGACTGTCATAGTTGGAGGGAATACATACAATTTTATTTTGTAAAAGTGGTAGAATCGCTAGAAATCCTTTACATTAATATTTTTCTTCTAGAAAGAGTTTGTTTTTAAACAAATATAACATTCTCGAAAGTCTACAAATGAGAGCCTCAATGTTTTTGCAGACTTTAATTTAGTAGGTACTTTGTGTGTAAAAATTACGTAATCTTTAAGTATTGCATTGCTCAAAACACCATTTAAAATAATTTATTATTGCGTTTTCTGCTATGCAACCTGAATTCTGTGATTTATGTGTTTTCAGACGGTCACTTAAGACTTGTTTACAGAATGGCTGCCAGCCTATAATGTATGGTTATACTACCACTCTTCAAACTTCAGGATGGTTCAATTCTAAATTATTTTTATCTTCCAACCTTATAGTTGAACATACACTGGGCAAAGCAAAATCCAATTTTTCACTTAGATCTTAGCATTCTCATAAAATGGATGTTCAGGAGTGGCTCAAACCGCAAATAATGAGGTGCAAGGGTGGATCGATAATACTAGTATAATGCGAGAGTTGGCTGTTGGAGTTGGTGGGGCTCCCTAAATGTTAAGGGCTGCTAATAGCCTAGACACAAGGGTGTGCCACCCCTTGCTTGTTTTGACTGGAGTGGCTGGTACAGAGCATGCTTTCCCTTTGTCTAGGAGGACAAGACTGAGATTAATGCCTGAAATCTTGCCTAATGTATAAGTGTAAGTCAATGATAAATAGATGTATTTTAGCTTATTACGATTCCAGTTCCATAGTTGGTTTTAAAGTAAAAAGGACCATCAGTTGACACGAGAAAGGTTTATCTAAGATCCCATTTTTAGAAAGGTCCTAGAATATTTTATTCTAGATTAATAACCTGTTATTATGTTTTCTAAAAGTTCAAGCTAAAGATCTCTTTGATAACTATATTTTTTACGTATTACTTTCATTTTATATCTAGGATAAATTATTGGACAGGTTTTAGCACCTTCCCATCAATCTTTATTAATGAAAATTTACTCAACACTATTACGTACAGTTTTCTTATATACACACTAAATACTGACTGAGACATTGAAAAGATAACTTAAATTTTAATATTGTACTCTTATACTATCCATTATTTTAATATTTAATTTTTCCTATTTACACGAGACGAGGTAACGTTGCTAACACAAATAACTATGAATGTCGAACTTATTTTCCAGTTCACTTTCCTAAGGAATCAGACGATGTCACAGACTTGATTCCTGGAACCTGGAGTTATGTTTTTCTGAAGCGATACATAAAACTCGGCGACGAAGGTCAAAATGAACTCTTTACATTGGTTCTACCTCACAGACTCTTAGACTAAAAACATAAAATAAGTACAAGCATGAAGTGAACAACTGAATGCACCGCGGTCTTCTAAAACACAAGCAGTAAGTGCCCTTTCACACGATCCGGCGCGCGCCGTGCGGCGCGAGCCTGATGCGGCGTTGGGCTATGGGGGTAGATGAGTCTTTCCACACGACATCAGGCGCTCGCCGCACGGCGCAGACGCCGCGCGGCGCACAAATTCCCGCCGGACTCCCCTACGCCGGACACGCGGCGTCCACGCCGGACTACTCTGCGAAGGGCTATTGTATCATATTGGGGGTTTCACACGGTCCGGCGCGCGCCGCACGGCCCAACCTCTAGTCTTGGGTTTGCCACTGGAGAGTAAAGACGTACGTATACTTCGGTATTGTTTTCGTTTCAAGTGTTTTGTTTTGTTTTTTTTTAAGTAAAAAATGAGTGAAACACAAGAGGTAGTGGCAGTCGAGCCAGTGGAACCAGCCAGGTCCCTACTTCGCAATACCAGCAAGTCCACTACCCATATCCCGGGAGTCAGCCTCAAAACGTGTATTGTCCTCAACAACAACTGCAGTTTGCTCCGTAATTTTCAAACCTGACCTACATCAACCCATACATTCGTCCGATTCTCCCACGTACCTCAACCAGCAGTGAACAGTACTATCCAATGAACCAACAAACCAGTCAAGAAGCAAGCAACCAGCAGCCAACGCCACCATCACGAACACCAACCCCGCATCGTGCTACAGTTCTCCAGCATCAAGTGTCTTGTCCTTGGATTTCGAAAGAGATTAAAATGATTTTAATATTTGGTAAATTAACATTTCAATAGTTGAGCATGTACTGAACAGTCAAAACATGGGAGCGCCGCACGGCACGCGCCAGACGAAACCGACCTCGCGTGAAAACATTCAGCTTCCCAGGCGAGCGCCGCGCGGCGGGCGCCGGATCGTGTGAAAGAGCACGATGGATCAACTACAATTAAGTAATGTCTTGAGTTTTTAACCTGTTATGGAGATCATTTTTGTTAGGAAAATTTGACTTTAATCACTGATAATTCATTGTCTGGACACCAGTCCCGAAAGCTTAGAATACGAAATCTGATCGCCAGCTGGAGGTCACAAAGCAGACACTATGATTATTAAAGATATATGTTATAAGGATCTAGATAAAGTAGATATTAACTCGTTATCCAAAAAGGATATTAAAATACTATCCTCAAATATATGGCATTTACTTACTAGTATCATCTTAAAATATATTTGAAATTGTTTCGTAACAATACGACATTTGCTTGAGCAAACACACGTTTTCTAATATTCCAGAATAAAATATTGTGAAACAAGAATTATAGAGAACGAGATCATAAATTACATTCACATAACGAAACCGTAACAAAAATGCATAGAGTTTTGAATTATTTCGTGGAAAGGATGACGAAGGATCCTGGGAATCCAGGTGAGATATTAAAGTCCTGACGGGCTGACAGTGCGAGATATGACTGCGCTCCGAGAAGTCGGCGTTGTTTACTGTACAGCTGTATGAAATATTTCACTTCTGTTTTATTCACTAATTTATGTCCTTAATTTTTTTTAAACATTCGCAGTTTTACTGGTACGTCACTTGAAAATCAAATTTAAATCGAATAATTGAAGAAAAAACTTAAATTTGATTTTCATTTATATTGTTACTATTAAAGTGTTACCTAATGCTTACTTTTATTTGTTCAATATAATAATAATACATATTTTATACATTAGAAGATTCATAAGCTTGTAACGTAATTTCAAGAAGTCAGCATAATCAAAGGAGAAATCCTGAAGTGGTATTTGTAAAATAAGGTCTTGGATAGTGGAGTACAAGAGAATCATTATAATTAATGACATTTGGTAACTAAAGTCTTCAACATTAACGCGGCTACTTAAATACCATCGCTGAGAACAATTCTAATTAGTTTTACCACAAGGTTTTCTTGCCCTTTTCCTATAATATTGAAAAACACAACGCGTTTTAATGAACCTACAGTTCACCTTTCTATCAGTACAGCGTCTTGAATCTAACTACGTCCCAGTCTTGACTCATCGAATCTGGAGACACGTTCGTCTATATCCAAAGAAGTTGGTGACGAGGAACATTAAAACGAACTCGTTGCATTGTTTCTGCATCAGAGACACATAGAATACAGATATATTGTACTGCAGTTCAATAGGTATTGCCTAGCCTTTTGCAGAATTGAGTCCACTACGAAAATCACAGCAGGTTCTATTAGTTTAATCCCTGACAACGGTAGATTACAGACGCTGTACTAAGGAGAAAGTCAACTGGAGCTATACCCAACATTGGCTTGAAATCAACCCTTCCAATCACAACTGAATCATGTGCTAACTAAAAGTTTCATCCTTCTTATTGCTAACGTTCGATGACAATTAACATTATATTTTGGTTTTCACTGTAATATTTTAACAATTTCATTTGATACCATTCTTTTCTAATACAAGGAAAGATCCTCTCTGAGTAACAGTAATATTTTAGGAATACATGTTAGTTATACTTCTCTAAAAGCGTCTTAAGTAAATAAAATTTACAGGATCATGAGTTACAGCTATGGATGATAATCAATAATTACTGGAACACCAATAGCACATAAATAAATTAAAAGAAAAACCAAAACAACCTTAATACCAAAAATAAAGATGTTAACTTTAGTATCTTCAAAAGTAAATTTTTGTTCCAACAAACCGATTTTGAAAGAATTTTCGTATCCAATAACGTACACCATTTAAAACCAATTAGAACTTCTGTTTTCATCAATAACAACGTTTCAAACGCACCGTGCCATATCGTTCCCGATGATATTGGAAGAACATCAATTACGAGTTGCCAATATCGCTGAATGTCGGTACAATTCAAGGGATAAATTAAAATGTAATCAGTATCAAAGCCGGCTCTGTCAAAGTCTGTATGCGTATTGGATTAATTACTCATTGATCACTGTGCAACAGCAATTTCTGTTTTTAGCTCGGTAGCGTTGGTTATAGTGGACGTTGCAGTTTTATTGCAAACTTCATAATCATCCTATATTTCACTATTGTATTACTGATGAGAAATATAATTTTTATTGAAAGACCCTTATATTTCTGTCCTATAAATTTTCCTCGTAAATCAATTGACTGAATAACCTTAGATATTTGTTTTATAGCTGTGAAGTGGTGTATACTTCTATATTATACAGACAATGGTAACATTAAATCAAATAATTCTTTTAATAGAAGAACTTTTATCAATTTAAAACAAAAGTTCCAATCTACCAAATACGAAATTTTAAGGTGACAGTTTAATTTTTTATTTGGTCCAATCTTATATATTAGAAGAAACTAATTAAGGAAATATTGAAGGAAATTTCGTTAGTGTGGACTGTATTCAAGATATTTAAATATTTATCTGTCTCTATCTAAGAAATCAGAAAGTTCGAAGGCGATTTGAAAATTTGGTCAACACTTTTTACGTCCTTCATCGAAAGATAAAAGGAACGAAGAAGTGAATAATTTCAAGGACCATTTGCTATAATGGGCTTTTCGAGATATTAGACATTATTAGAAAAAAAATTCAATTATTGATATAAACATAACAAATGTTCTATATACATCCAATTTTAATTTGCATAGTACAAGAATTCTTATTCAGACACACAATATCTCCTTGCTATATTGATTCATTAGCCAGTGTCATAGACGGATGTTATAGAACGGTCTCCAGAGAAATGCTACGAGCAAACATTATAAAATAGTTACATCTCTAAACAGTTTATTACTCAAGTTTTAAATTCTTGGGGATTGGTCTATCTTTTATCGAATTTGAAAACCTATTGATAAAATGAAAACCTGCCTGTGAGCACGAGTTCATAAATGCCGTCCTGTCTCCCAGTTCGGTAGTTATCTCTTATTCTGGTCTCGTACGTGTGTATTTTTGGCCAGTTTTAATGATAACACAAAACAATATTGTAGGTTTACTACTGATCCAAATGATTGAATTGTGACAATTTTAAAAGTGCAATTGGGTGAACCGCTAACTTTTGTATTTCGAATACCCTAAAAAATTACAGACTGTTTGCGCAATTTCCGGTAACACCAGCACGTAGGCGAGATAATATATTGATTGAGTTACAATACGCCATAGACAGAAACTAAAAAAAGTTAGTATTTTGCACTTTAGAGATGACGTTTGAGATCATTTCAAGTCCACCCTTTATGAGGTATATGCAAAGTAATTCCAAAAAAAGTATTTTAATAAAGCAATAATAGTAAGATGACTACATACTACGTCCTATACTACAATGACAATATTACTCCATCGGGTATTAAATGGAACTTTCAGTACAAATGAAGGCAAAAATTAAGTATTGCATGTATAATTTAAATAAAATTTGAACCAAAAAAGCTCTGTCAGAAAACGAACCCAGATCTCTCTCTTTCCGGATGAGTGCGCCACCACTACACCATAGACCGTCACGCTTATCGATTCAATTATTTTATATTTGGCTCTTACTGTCACACATGTGTTTAAATAAAAAAAAATAAAAAAATGATTCGAAGTAAAAATACCTGCCAACCGGTTTTTATGACTTTTTATAACATTGTATGTGTGTTAAACACACACACACACACACACACACACACACACACACACACACACACACACACACACACACACACACACACACACACACACACACACACACACACACACATACACATACACACACACGTAAAATATATATATATATATATATATATATATATATATATATATATATATATTTGGCTATTCTTTTCTAAATTACTCTAATAAAAGGTATGACTCTGCCCGGAGGCTATTTTTTTTATTCCAGGTATTTTGATAAGAATATTTTCCCTTTTAGGAATCATAAAATGGCTTGAATTGTCAAAAGGTTTCTTCGCAACTTTTAGAGGACTTTAAACAGCCGTCTTTGTAAGAAGCATATTTAACTATTGACACAGTCCTAGTTAAATGTGCTAGGATGATGATCGTAATTTTAATGTTTACAGACTGCATATTTATCTGTTGAAACTGTGATATTTCTTATTGCGCATTATAAAGTTACAGCGTGTACTGATCAATTTTTAGAAGTCGGGTCTGTGACTGCCAGTAAGTGAAATACATAACTATAAACTATTTATCAGTGTAAGTGCATTGCATTATCTCCTAACGCGGAAAGCAGATCATATATGCCAAGGACAATCGATATTACCCGACCAACCTGCAGTCACAGTGTTCTACTAGTATATTCATAATTCAACTCTTCACTTTATGCCTAGAAATTAACAGTAACAATGTACGGTATTTTTTATAATATGTAGATTTCCTTTTATAATGAACTGTGTCGTTAAACATAATTACCTATTTTTTATATACACAGAAATGTTTTGATTATCAACAAATGAAAAAATCATTTCAAATCTAATTTATACTGTTCTAATAACTTAATTGAGCAGCAACATTAAATATTTAAAATTTTTGATTGCATAGTTGGTACTGTTACGTAATTTCCTAGACAATTATTATATTTAAAATGTTCAAATTTCTAAGAAAATGAGAAAGCTACGAAAATGTAAAAATATTCCTGTAGAAATATTTCAGTTATACATTTCTTTATCAACTCTTCCCACATATTTGGTGCATATACTGGAGTTATGAATAATATAAAAAGATACAAAACTTAAGTAAAGAATTTTTTTCTTCTATATATCCACACGAACAAATGTTTGTAGACTTTCAGATACAGAAAAGTATTTAAATACGTATTTTTTAGCTGAAAGCTTACATAGAATCATTGTATATTTTTCTTGTGCGTCTAATGCAGTAAATTAATATATTTCTTTTATATTTTAAATATTTAATTGTTCTGTAGTTACTATTATATTTTATTGAACACACTTCCACCTTGAGCCCGCCCCTATAGTATACATGTTTTCATTCACTTAGAGTTTGCATCAGAACGGTTAGAGGTCGCTGTAGTATTTATTTCGGATATGTATAATTGATAGGGCGATATAATATACTCAGGCTGTCGTGATAATTAATAGTAATTATAAAACTATCATTAAATTTTTACATAATCCCGTTTAAATTACAATTCTCCAATAATTTGTTCTTAATTTATATTTTTTATTATTAGCAAATAGAAATATAAGTGTATTTTTGAAAAATATTTCATAAAACTTAATTTACATCAATTCCAATCCAATGATAATTTGGATTCGTACGTCAATCTTGATTTGTAAATGGAGATCTCACAGACCGCGCTTAATAACACTGATTCTTATGATATGGTTTTAATTCTGAACCAAATATGTTCCAAACGCAGGTTGCCTACGACTATCTAATCATATAATAATATGTATTCATAACACTAATGTGTCTGGTTTGGATGAAAAACATTACAAGAGAGTATCGTTGGTTACTTGTATAAAATATGCAGCTATTCTACTGGGACAATGCAAAATTCAAAGAGAGGAGCTTCCATTGTTTGCTGGCAAGGCCATAAAACCTGCGAGATGTTATTTTCCGGCATCTTTTATACCTTGTACAGTTACTCTGATACAGGAGTACGTACGCAATGTGAGTATAATCTTCACTAGTTTCTATTAGGACCATATTCCTTAATATTACAGTAGCATCATACAAGAATAAAAATATGTGAGTACAATATACAGGGTGTCCAAAAAGTCCCGGGTCAGTTAAATATTTTTCAAAATATTTAAAATAGAGCTACAAAACCTTACAAAAAGTTACTGGACGTAAAAATCTATTTTATCACATATTCAGTGATCCGCTACTTCTTCAGGGGGGTGGCCCGCCAGGAGTCAGAAGAAAATCTTAAATGTAAGCATAGGTTGATATGCATATCAAATAAAAGGTCTTTATTAGTAGAGTACAGAGCCGCAAACCCGACCTCAAACGGATAACCGAGTTCAAAATGACAGCCGTTCAAAGATGGCTTGAGTTTGCAACT
The DNA here is from genome assembly GCF_021130785.1 of Homalodisca vitripennis. NCBI lineage: Eukaryota > Metazoa > Arthropoda > Insecta > Hemiptera > Cicadellidae > Homalodisca > Homalodisca vitripennis. Next base: position 36,988,319 of record NC_060214.1, read on the forward strand.
TAGGTTAATGTAAAAAATAAACTGATGAGCTTTTTAATTTTAACTTTACTAACCCAAAACTCCGATCCCTCTCAGAAATAACGAAACTTATTATTTTACAACAACAAATAATTGTAAACAGTTTTGGGTTAGTTAAGTTAAAATCAAAAAGCTCATCAGTTTATTTTTTACATTAACCTAAGTTGCAAACTCAAGCCATCTTTAAACGGCTGCCATTTTTGACTCGGTTATCCGTTTGAGGTCGGATTTGCGGCTCTGTACTCTACCAATAAAGACCTTTTATTTGATATGCATATCAACCTATTCTTACATTTAAGATTTTCTTCTGACTCCTGGCGGGCCGCCCCCCTGAAGAAGTAGCGGATCACTGAATATGTGATAAAATGGATTTTTACGTCCAGTAACTTTGTGTAAGGTTTTGTAGCTCTATTTTAAATATTTTGAAAAATATTTAACTGACCCGGGACTTTTTGTACCTAAACTCTAGCCATCTTTGAACGGCTGCCATTTTGGACTCGGTTATCGGTTTGAGGTCGGGTTTGCGGCTCTGTACTCTAATAATAAAGACCTTTTATTTGATATGCATATCAACCTATGTTTAATTTTAAGATATTCTTCTGACTCCTGGCGGGCCGCCCCCCTGAAGAAGTAGCGGATCACTGAATATGTGATAAAATAGATTTTTATGTCCAGTAACTTTGTGTAAGGTTTTTTTAGCTCTATTTTAAATATTTTGAAAAAATATTTAACGGACCCGGGACTTTTTGGACACCCTGTATATTGCATGGTTGAAACATATGATAAACTTTAAATATGGAAACGGTATACTCTCCTTCACTAATCCTTTAAAAAATTCTCTAAAAATACTAAACGGTATATTGATTTAACGCAAAAATGTATTGATTTAATTGAACCAATACTCCATAGTTTTGAAACTTTGAATATAAACTCAAGTCCCGTGATATGTTATTTTTTATCAGAACTATTTCTGCATTAATTAAACTAATAGTTTTAACATTGGTATTATCACTAACCTTTTTGTTGACAAAAAAATCACAGAGTAAATAAATTTCTAAGCAAACTGCAAAAAATCTGAAGGCATATTACCGTAATAAATATTACTGTAGCCCACGCATCCTACTCCTACTACGTAGACTTTTATTATATACTGGTATGAAAACCAACTTAATGCACAAAAAAAGGAACGCTTCAAGCAGCAAGATGTTTAGAGAATAAATGTAGCTGTATATTTCACTTGAAGCTTCATTACTACATAGGCAGGAGTGAGTTTGATGATGGTGCGAGAAAAACCATGGAATGTGCCTTAGCGGCCTTTAGCCTATCATGTAGTAGGCTGGCAACAATATTTTTGCCTGCAATGGTGATGTAAAATGTTTTTCTGCTTGTGTCTACCTGTAAATCATCTTACTCAGTCACGTAAACGACTGCCTCGATAGTACTTAAATTTTTCACGGAAATTTTCAGGGCTTTTAGTTCCAGAACAAAATTCCCTCCGGATTACCCACTGGTCTGTACGTTTTAAAAATCTCATCTTGTTCTCTAATATGGCATTGAAGGAAACAAATATTATAAATTGATAGAGCCTATTATATGTAACCGCTCTTACTAAATATTGCCTTATTACAGAACAACCATATCCTCAATTGAGTCAACCACTGTTTAAAATATCCTTACATTTATAGTTTTGAACTAACATTTACCCATGCCTTCGCCTGCAATTTCTCTGCTTAGAATTGCATCTAACACTCTGTGTGTTGTACTGAAAAGTTTCTACGATATTAATCACGCTGAAACTATTTTATACCAATGTGAAGAAACCCGAAAGTCTATGTTCTAAATAAGAATTATAATTCCAGCATTTTTGAGTTAGCCTTGTTAACACGATTGAGGAAATCTGGCAAAAACGGTATCATTATGGCTACTGTAATTTACACCTATCTTAGAATATTTTTACATAGCTGACTTTTCCTTGATTTCTTAAAAAAAAAAAAAAAAAAAATATATATATATATATATATATATATATATATATAAATACAAAAGTTTCACAAGCCTATTTCTGTTATCGAAAACTAAGATAGGATTTATAACAGTGTTTAAATTTATAATAAATTGTATATAGTAACTTTTTCTTTTATATCTGCTTGATTACCTTATATATATATAAAGCACTGCATAATTGATATTTGCTGAAATTTACCCTCAATAGTATATTTGTACTAAAATATGTAATTTTTCTATCCGAATATTTTCTTGGATAATGTCATAGGACTCCACCGTATTACATAATGAATTATTTGACTAAGAATGCTACAGAATTTGGTTACTTCAACTTTCTTTACATTTAACTATTTCTGTAGGTTTAACTATTTCAGAAATAGTTAAAGCTAATCAATTAAATACTGCGGGAAAATATCTGGTTAAATCACGGGTAGGTGCTAGTTAAATATAAACAGTTACTTCCATTATTTGCACCTGATAATTGCATATTTTGGTTTAGTGCAAAAATAAATGATGTTGATGGCTAGGTCAGAAAAAACGACGTATATTAAATTATAATGAAGTCTACAATTTTAATATTCTCTTTATTCAATAATATACCTTGATGAGATATTACCTTAAGAGCATATTCTAAAATAGTTATTAATTATTTCTTTTATGAACCCTTAAAATTTGTATTGCAAAGATATTTTATAAATTGAGAATGCAAGTATATGTTAAATATTGAGTAAGAAAATATTCTAACTGAGTTCATTATAGTATTTATTTAACTAACCTTTACGTTGCTATTATGGACTTCATTGTTATTTCATGATTGATTTCATGATGAGCTATTAATATAGTATGGAAGTCATACTCAGTCCAATTCTTTTCCTGATCTATGTCAATGATATCACTACTGTACGGGAGACTCGTGCAGTATGCTGATGACACGACTCTGTTTTGATTGAAAATGAAAGAAAGTGTTGGAACAGCAGGCTTTTTTTGACCTCATTAACTGCATCCAACACTTCCAAAGTCTCAATCTCACAGCAAAAGCTTCAAAATCCAATTCTTTTAACTTCTCTTTGCGAAGTGGAGATTCTGAGTGTGAGCCTGCCATAATGTTGGCAGACTCCGTTATAGAAGAAACAAAATCCACTAAATTCTTTGGAATACGCCTTGATGAAGGGTTGACATGTAGTTCTCACATCAACTCAGTTTGTACCAAATTAACCTAAGTCATTTATTTAATCAGGTCTTTAGCCAAATACTGCCCCAGTCAGGTACTAATGACGGAATACTATGGCTTGATTTACCCACATCTCACCTACGGATTAGTGTTTTGGGCTCTAGTGCAAACAATCCATTTTTGTGAGCCTTCAAACTTCAAAAGAAAGCAATTATAATAATTGCAGACGTGAGTTTTAGAGAGTCGTGTCGACCAGTATTCATAAAATTGCAACTGTTGACTCTGCTCTGTCTATACATCCTGGAAACGGTTTTATTTTGTATGTCCAAATGTACCCTGATGAGAGGCGGTGACGTGCATGGATACGAGACATGAGGCAGAGACAACTACCGTTCTGCAAAACACAGCCAGACTTGCAATCGCAAACAGGTGTCCATTTTATCAGATTACTTCCATTAAAATTCACCAACGCCTAAGGCGTTAAAAACCCTTCTTAGACGGTTTTTAGCGTCAATGGCATTGTACAATGTCGGTGAGTTTTTGGAATGTAACTAGGAGACCACCCATTTTGAAAATACGCTCTGGCGTTGAAAATGGTGTAAATTGGCGAGTGACTGGAGTGAATGAGTGCAAAATCTGTATGTGTGAATGTGACACTGTGGTATGATTGCAAAATTGTACATCAAATAGCTGACTTTTGCCATATAATGTATACTATTTACGGTAGTAAAAGATTTAAATTTGAATTTTAAAATAAATAACGCCGCGTAAACTGTTGAGCGGTTTACGTTAGTGATAAGAGCACCATGAACTAGTCTATGTTAGATGGGGGATCCAAAAACTGAATACAGGATCAAAGCTACCCGTAACCAGGCTGCAACATCCATTGCGCTCAATAAACTACTACATTATAGCCGTTGTCGGATAAGAGGGCCATAAGATGGACTAAAAGCTTTGGTATTTACACTTTTTTTACTTGTAACAAAATCAAATAAAAATATTACTTCAAAAAATATATTTTTTATATATTAACTAGCGGACCCGGCGCGCTTCGCTGCGCATTTCAATAAGTTACCCACGGCTTCGCACGCAAATCTTAAGAACCGAAGTCCTTATATTACTTAGTAAATTTTTTTTTTTACTATAATAAATTTTAGATTAAATTAGTTATATCTCCGATGCCACGATTGAGCTTGCTTTGTTGTCTCGATCGAGAGAATATGTACACACGGAGTTTTGAGAACCATACTTCTGTCAAAAAAAAACAACTAAGGTTGATTTTATAACATTCTTTATATTTGTAGCCAACGTAAGATAGTAATTATGATATCTGCATTGCTCTTCTGATCAAGCATGAGCATGGTTTATATTAAATAAATATTGCAGTTAAAGGTGAATTTTTACGTCAAATTTGAATTGTATTATCTGGATAGTAAAGTCTATGTTTAACAGTGATTGCAGAAACAGTTTAAACAAAATTTGTCGTTTCTCTTAAGCTTACTCTATGCTTTAAAACTATAAGTGTAATATATGTTTACAAAGAACAGCTGATTAAAAATTTGAAAAGACTCTTTCACTTAATAACATATGTTTGCTGCAATGCATTTCTTACGGGTATTTCTGTAACCAGTTGGGCGGAATCCTGAATCGGGAAAGGGATAAAAAGTATCCTATAACCTTCTACAGATCAAGACGAACAAATTAAAAAAAAAATAGGCGAATCCGTCCAGCCGTTTGTGAGTGATGCTGTTACACACACGAACAGTTTCATTTTTATATATATAGATAAAAAATTATAAACAACGAATCCTATTATGAAATAAAGTTATGAGACTAAAACTATTGCGACAAATATTTTGGATAAAAACACTTGGAACTCACTAGCATTTTTACATAGTGTAGCACCAGCATACTATTCTTATTTATTTGTAAATGAAAAATATATATTTAATATTTTGCTATATTCAAGTTTATTTCAAATCATTCTTTATTTTGATGTAAGATTTATGGATCACGAAATCTTTTAAAAACAATATACTTTCAAACTATATGTATAGTGTAGGTGTCAGACAACAGCTTGCAGATTTATGTTTCACTAAGTCAACCAATAAATCTTACATTTCTGAGTTTTAAAATTACATTAGTCTAAAACTTGTCTTCCGGAATGTCAAGAATAGAATATTGGGAAAGCAAAGTCAATGACAGTTTTTGTAACTTTTGTCAAATTTCAATTTGTATGGTGACGATGCAACTATTTGTTTGACTGTTACGATTTAAACTGACTCTGTGACATATTTATTTTAACTTTGACAGTATGTGTACTCTAAGGTTTCTCTGTGAGTGAAGAAGGCTGATCGTAATATATATCATAGTAATGAATCTCGATAAGATCCAGCAATTTAAATACGACGAACAAGTACGGTTGTAGCCGAGTGATTATCGATTGTCGTTTATATACGCATCGAATCTCTATCACTTGAATTTAATTCGAATTCCACGACAGGTCTGGCTGTCAGTCATTTTGTACTCTCAGTATTATGCGATGAAGGTATTTCAACCATCTCACAATCTTTCCGACATTACTTGCTACCGCTCCACGCCAGACATTTTTCAATGATAAAATTAGCACCCCTTTCTTGACGTTCTGTCTTTTCCAATTTGTTTATCACTGAAATTAATAGACGTACGACATGTTTTTTTAATTTTAAAGTCCAGATTTGATATTAAGAATGTCTTCAAAATGTTATGTCTATGTAGTTTTCGCTGTCTATCTATATTACTAAAAGAATGCCTTCACTTTTGGAATATGATTTTGAGTGTTAAAAACTAATATTTATATATTTATATATACATATTTGGGACAAATCAAAAGCTCTCTCAGAATAGGTTTGCTTTTGTAGATTTAAATACATTCTAACAATGCGCTCTATAATTCTAGCCTCCAAAGTTCCATTGTTCATCTTATGAGAGCACTTTTAACTGTTAAAACAGCTCATTACTAAACACAAGTGTTGCCACATACACATTGATGTTTAATCCAGCAGAACACTTAATATCAGCTAATTGGATTAAACACTCAGTAACCAACTAATGACCACCTGTCTTTTTTATTGTGTTATTAATTAGCAATTAATTTATAATACAAAACATCAAATGTATAATCAACGCTTTTACTATTTAGATCATACGGAGCAATATTTAAACGTAAATTTTCATTAATATTTATAATATTTTAATGTAAAACATTTTAAGCGTACATATATAGCGGGAATTCAAGCACGTATTGTTTTGAAAAGATTTCGGTATATTAGTTATTACATAGTAATAGTACTGACTATGTTTACATTAGGTTTACTGGTGGTTATCATATGATGAATATTCACATAAAATACTATCTGGTTACTAATTTATATTGAACCGAAAATCTTTACATTTTATAAGTATTTTTTGCACTACCACTAAACCAACCACCACTACCACTATTTCTTGTCGCCGAACTCAAAAACTTGGTATAGAAATCTTCAAACGAGTTCCTATCATTGTTTAAATCTAAACTTAATTTACTAGTTCCTCATAAAAAAAACATTCTTTCCACTAAGTTGATTCTTTCTGATCGGTGACTTGAGTTACTGGAAAACCAAACATGGCGACGAAGATTTTTTTTGTTATATTATAGTCTTGCCTAGTTTACTGAATTTGTATTCCCTATAGCAATGTTTTAAATATCGCTCTCATCAGTATGTAGTTTTTTATTACACAATTGTAGAAATAAATACATTTTTATATCATTTCGTAGCACTATGGCCGTAAAGAAGTAAAACATATAACATATTAGTACTTTAGACATAGTATGAATTTTGAGCTTGAGAAAGTTCACCTTTCTCTTGATGCAGCGTCTGGAATCTTATGCTGTTACAAACTTGACTCCTGGAAATGAAACCATTTTTGTCTGAAGAGATCGAGAAAAATCGGTTTACGAAGACGATAAACTGGATATGACATGTACCTAAACTCAGCAGTCGTATTAAATCAACTCAACTCACGATAGCTACAACTGTGTGTGTTTTAAACTTGGCTGCTCCACCGTTCTTGTAGACCGTGTCAGTAACATTGTTGTGTACTCAATTGTGCACCTGATAATAATGCCAATTCACCTGTATTACATAGTATTCTGTATTCTTGTATCTGTTCTCTGATATCAAATGGCGTAAATTATTTATTTTGAGCTTCTTCTTCGATTTTTTCGATATCTTCAGAAGAGGATGGCTCTAGATTCCAGGAGTAAAGTCTGCAACAGCATCAGATTCTAGATGATGCATAAAAATGAAAGTGAAGTAGATCTAGACTAAAAATTCATAATAAACAAACCTTTCCCACCACGTATGTTGTGTCTTAGATATAGCTTTTATGTTCTCTTTACTTAACTAATCAAATCCTGGAATAAAAATAATTACAATCTACACGATATCTCTAATAGAAATAGCTACGTTTATTTAACAGTATCTCAAAGTAGATTCACTTCCGGCTAGTTTAGGATACGTACAGGAAGTAACAGATGAGATACACTAGATTTGGGCAACACCATGCATGTCCAGAATCAGCACATCACTAACTCAAATGTCAAGATATTTGGATAAAAGGGAAAATGGAAGTGTCTAGTTTATTGTGATATATGATTGCAGGAGTCTGGAGGCTCCCTTAGTATTCAATGTTGTCGCTAATTATAAGGGGTATTTAATGTAAATATTAGCAGTCATAAGTAGCTAAAATCATTATTATTGTTCATATAATAATATAAGTTTTCCATACAAAACTGCCTTAGTGTTAAATGTTGTTGCCACCCTAAAAATTAGGGAGTACTGACTTTTAACTGGTTTAACTAGATGAGGCTGGATAAATCATCCATCCACGACATCCAGGGTGATATAACTGAGGTGTAGAGTCCGCTATGCGGACATCACATTAGATTTCAGGAGGAAGTGTGCCCTACATTCAACCTTACCCATCCTCAATATCCTATTTATACCTCTGGAAAGAGCGCAAGCCGCATTTTATGACTAAATACAACCAGGGTTTTCGTCACCTTGTATTCCTCTGTAAAGGAATGAAGTTGTAGTAGAGTTTTGAAATTACAATAACAAAACATTGAACACATACGATCTGGCTTTGGAAGAGGTTGTGGAATCATTATTTTTAATGACAGTGACCTGAAATTTTGATTGAATGGAATACACGACAGTCACGGAACATTGTGACATTCCGCACTGCTGTTCTAACTTGTGTTGCCCTCGTTTACATCCAGTAAGTGTTACATAACGATGGTGGGTTCAGCTGTTACAGTTGCATGTCAGTGTTAACGATGCTTTAGCTTTTGATAGCTAGTGTGTTGTTTCGGTACATCCATTGTATGGTTGGGGTTTCAGCTTCGAACGACATCGATCAAACTGTCGTTACTGTTAGATAGGTACACGAACAATTGTAGTAAAATAATCCCAAAATTATTCAATACTTAATACCTTCATGTATCACTATCACGAGATAGGTAATTTTATACAATATGTTTGTTTTCACAAATCAACTTGGAAGTGAAAAAAGATTATTTGTAAGGTCATTAATGCTAGAGTTCTTACTCAAAATAAAAAATCCACTATGTCCGAAAAATTTTAAATTTTGGAATAAAAGTCGCTCAGTAACATTCTTTTTAATGAATGAATGTTGAATTGGTGGTTTTATACGGCTACATAATATGATAAGATTACTTATTTCCAATTTATTGCTATGAAAATAAAAGACTTTAATAGAAAGTAGTTGAATATTTGAAAACAGCAATTTCCCCATTCGATCATATTTAGTAAATTTGATTCATCATTTTCACTCTCCTTGCATCTTCTTGTCAAGTGACCAACAAGGCCAGACAGACAGGTAACAAATGTTAGTAATTTCTAAATTTATATTTATTTGGATATCATGTTACTGTCGCTAATACTTACAGCTAACAATATACTCTGCTGCCTGAAAGTCTAAACAATTTTGCAAGAAAATTAAAACAATGTTGAAAAAGTAAATGTGGAAACAAAGCAGAATAATTTATTTATAGACGAAATGAACTCTTAATCGTCATTTTCACTACAAAAGGAGATTTTTCATTTTATTCTTTATTAATCAGATTTTATTTTTACCAAATTGACCCGGTAGAGTGAAATTCAGTTAAATGAGACACAATTCTAGTCACAAGGTTTGGAGAAAGGGTGGATTCAAAGGGAATGATGTGGCAATGTTGCAATTGATAAGACAAAAATAATACCTCTTCAAACAGATTATACTAAATTTTTTAGCCTAGGATCTCTGATTTCGAACTGTGTAAATAGTTAACTTTGAGCTTCTTTGTAGACGACTATTTTTGGATCATTCAGACGAACACGACTCCAGACTCTAGGTGTTAAGTCTGTAACAAAACCAGAATCCAATCTAGTATTATACGAACAAAATGAAAATAACGTATGTAGTATTTCAGAAACTATGACACTATTGAAGAAAAGTACAAACCTTCAAGTCAACCTTGACTATACGGTGCATATGATACGATCACAGCAAGCCAGTAGGTTTAGACTGGCTTTAGATTAGCTTAACTGGAAAAAATAAGAATATATTTGAAATCTAATGTATCTGATTCTTAGAATAAAACATTTTTTAAGTTAAAATACTAACAGACCAATACAAATAAAAATTGGTATATACGTGTGTTGAGCATAATCTCCTGATTGCATTTAACAGGCCTGTGAACCTCCTCGTGTACTGTACTAGAACACGGTTTAAGACCCTAGAACCAGTTTAATAATGAAATAGCGAGACAAATATTTGTCATGTTCAGCAAAATGTTCGGTTTCTATTTGGTGTCCTGACGCTTGTTTAACTCTTATTTAATTTACAATATGTTCTGAGAAAAAATATATATATTTTTACCCCTTTTGATATCTTTCTATCAGATCCCGAATAAAACTAGCTCGCTGGTGATTAATATTATAACGGAAAGTCTTCTATCAAAATCACGAAGAACTAGATTGTATATAACACAAATTGGCTCTTGAGTCCCAGATTATTTTTCGAAACTCCCATTTATTGCATTATATTAAACATTGCGTCATTGCATAATTACACCTACGCATAAGTGTTTCCATTAAATTTTCTTGTTAAACACAAAAATTTAATTTTTGGAGACATAAACTAAAACGATATTAATAAAATTACAAAGATTGTTTCTTTAACTCTTTTCAAAGAGCAAGGTGAACGTGCTCAATACAAATATTCAAATGTCGGTTCTTAAATTTCCAAATAGTCTTAGTTTATAGTAGTTTTCCAATACACAAACACATGTAACACAAGTATAAACAGAGTAGGCAAAGTTTTAGACCCGATATAAGCTTTATACATATAATATCGTTGATACTATTAAGCAGGCGACTAAAATTATTTTGTCCAACGAGAATTTGCAATTAGAAACGCTATAGCGGGAAAGGGTGAAGATTGATATATTTTGATAATCCTCTTTATCGTGATCACATGAAAGCCTTTTTCTTGTATCCGCCAAACTCGCACTCGTGTTAAGTTTGAAGTGTGAAGTTTAAGCATAAATTTAAACTTCAATGTGAAGCTCAAAGCCGATATCGCCTGTCTGCTGAGCGAACGTGACAGGGTTGTGGGAAAATGCCAGCTGAAACTGCTACAAATGGGTTGTTCAATTCAATGTATCCGATGAAAGACTGATTTATTGACACGTTTCTGATCAGTGCACACGTTAACTAGAATATCTGCTAAATTAAATCTCGTATCAGTTGTTATGGTGTATTTGCCTTGAAATATTTATTCAATAGTCACAACCTTTACTATTTTTTATTAGCAAATAATTTTTATGTCGAGGTAATGACATACTATTAAATTTAATTTAAATTTATTCTCAATAGTCTGATAAAATACCCGTTTTAAAGTTAATATTTTTCTAGCTAAATGCAGCATATATAAAGTCTAAACCGTATAATAGAGTTTCTAAAACCTGTTAAATAAGAAATACATGTTTAGCATATCAATTAGTTACATATTACGAGCAGATACATGTTGTGTATCTGGAAATACAATAAGAAATGAATAAAATGTGTGTTTTTCATGTTTAGGTAAATATAACGCCAAGGCTGTAGTGTTTGTAAGAACAGATTCACTGCAACGACTTGCAAATAGAGAAAAAGTCGCTATTTGTGAATCATCATAATATTAGATCAGAAACTTGTGATTGGTAAATACTTTTTCTGAACATATTTACATTTAGAAAAGTATTCTATTTAAATAAATGTAATCGTAAATATTTTTTGACATTCGTTGATGTTTCTGAAACATATAGTTTAGATAAATAATAGATGTCAAACAAATTTCCATTATAAAAAAGTGGGATTTAAATAATATTTTTAACTTGTTTTTCATATTCTTGCTTTCTTCATTTTGTTGTGTTTTAAGTAATTCTACGAATGAATCTAAAAAAACGTTTATAAATTGTGGAATATACAAAATAATTTTAGTTATTTAACGTTTGCAGTTGTTATTGAAAGTATAATAATTATGTAATATTTATAAAGTATAAATACTATAATCTTTCCTACCAAATTTGCTACATGAATTCGTCAAGTGGGTAAAAACTTAAGTCACAATTTTTTTTAATGAGGCTTTGAAGATTTTCATATAAGTTTCAATATTTGTCGTTTTTGGGATATTGTTTATAAACCTGACCCTGCCTTATAAGGAATCGGTTGTATGACGTAGTTTTGTTAAGGTGCTGTCTAGATCTAGTTTCAATTAATGGTATTTATTTATTCATTACCTCCATGCTTAACTCCTGTGTGGCTGTACGAAGTGATTTGATATTTCAGTTTCGCGTAGATATGAAAAGCTTTTTTATGCAAACTGCTAACCTTCAGATCGGAAATGAAAATCGTATTACTTAAAACAAATTTACGGACAAACATTTTAAATGACAGATTAATACTCGCACGGAAAATACAAACATTTTATTCTGGCACAACAGAATAACCCGTTTCATCATAACTCCTGCTTTAAAGTAGAAGGTTGTTTTATAATGTAAGATAATAATTTGTAAAGATGTTTTCAGTTGGTATCGGGACGAGTACATATTATTTGAATTTTTATACAAGAATTGGTTAAAAGTTCTACAGTATTTAAACTTTTGGATTTAACGTGATTTTCCAGTTCAACGAGACTTCTGGTTCGATAATAAATAATTACGACACTAATTGGTGCTTACTTGCAATTATGAACTTATTCTAATGACTACTCATGTTTGTTTTTCGACATAAGAAGGTTCGTCATTCCACAAAGTACTATGGACCCCTTTCATACATTAAACATAGCATATATGTTATCATATTCAATCAAATAACTAATAATAACTCAGTCCATACGACATTTGACATATCTTCTGGCTCATTGCGATGAAACCTTATTAGATTGAGACTTGCTGTAGCCCACTTGTAAGTAAGCTATTGTAAATATTTACTAAATCAGTTAAGTCTAATTATTTGATAACAGAGGAAAACATCAGTTATGAACACTCTAAACTTTTTCAAATCCTGTTCGTTTCCTTAAAGATTTTTTAAGGTATAAGACCACTAATAATACATTAAATACAAATAATGTAAAGTTTTAGTGTAAATAAAATACTTAAACATAAAAAACGAGTGCAAATGTATTCTGCGGTTAAGGTAGTGTTGTATATCAGGAAATGATACTGCAGGGAATTCCTTTCGTACATTAATGTAATTGGAACTTCAATGATCTCTTCTTCCAAGAAACGAAGTGTCTAACGCATTGTTCTTAAGATGAGAGTACTCTAAATGTAGTAGTTTTCGATATCTTGTAGCATTACATTTATAACGTTAGTTGATTAAATGATTCTGCGTTACAAAACTATAGCAATTTTATAGTTATACACGGTGTATTTAAACTAATAGAAACCTTCTTCAATCTAATAGGAGTTTATAAATTCAAAAAAAGAAGATATAATTTAAGTATATATATATATGTTTATATAATAAACATTTCTTCTAATCCAAAACCCTTAATTTAATTTATAAATTTCTATTCGACATTTTAATTACTTTAAACTTTATGTAAGTTATAAAACACCGTTGTATATCATGTTTTAAAGTAGGCCTATATTTAAAACTGGGAATAAAAAATCGTTCTTTAAGTGAATATTAGATTTTTGTTAAGTTTATACGTATGTAATAATTGCAAGAAAGTTTGCTTGAAAACAAATAAATATAACCTAATGTATTTTATTTAAAAAATATTGACCATATCCATTCGTTATTTATATATATCTATGTCTATTTAACTGAGTACCCATTTGAATATTTACAGTCACTATTAGTGACGTTTTCTTTCAAGGCATTGTTTCTGGAGTAAAACCGGTAGAGAAATTTACGACCTAAAGTTGGCAACACTTTCTTCAAGAGGGTACTTCTGACAGCTTCAGCTAAGCAGCCTGCATTAGTAAACAGCCCTTGGCAACGGCTCAAGCTCCGCTGCTTCGCTGATATGAGAACAAAAATGCATATGTAATATAGTCTATGGTGCTGCATGCTTCTATGGTGCTACATGCTTGAAATACTACAGAAATAGATGTACTTTATATTTACTAAGTTTAACTTTTATTAGCTACAGATGAAATTCATTATAAATTTAATGAAGCTATTGAATTCCATGTAATATTCAAGATATTATATGTAATTAAGCCTTATTTGAAAATAAGATTTCGTGCGCAGAAACATTATTTAAATTTATGTTGGACTTATGCTTCTTAATGTGAGGGAATAAGTAATAACGTATGATAATACATACTCCTTAATATATTAACTTGAAGCGAGATTTAAATTAGTCATGCGTTGGTTTCTAATGCCGTTTGGAGGTCCTGTAAACCAATACAGATTGAGGAGATTAAATGAGTTATGACTTCTTTCCCAGGTCCACAAAAGCGATCAAAAATCTGGCAATTCAGTGGTCAGGGCTCAATAACCCCCTTTTCGTAATCTACACATTTACGCTCCCCATACATTATGTCATATTCTTTGTAATTTAGATTTCTTATAATTAGCATAACTCAAATTTTCTTAAATAAACCCAGCACCAGAATCCTCTAATACAACCCAATATCCATGTACAAAATTCTACGAAATCTGTCTGTATTCATAAAATTCCATGTCACAAAGTCTAGAAAATGTTATCTTCCCTAATGTAAGAGACGTATGTCCAAAGTGAATACATTTACTAGTTCCTATTATCAGGCAGATGAGTATTGGCCCACTGGTGTCTTGAAAAAATAAAACTCCCCGTCCTTAGTCCTACAAAAACGAAAAGGATAAATTCATTCAGCCATGATTTCAGTCGGGGAGGTTTTACGTTAATAATTTTCCCAATTTTGTTACGAGTGGTAACAGTACGATTTTTAAAAATGTATAGTATTCTTTTAGCATATAACATCTAGTATACTTACAAAACGCTTTCATTTCTTATTTTTTGTTTTTAATTTTTATACTTGAGAAATTATATTGTAAACTATTAATACAATATTGTACTACTATAAATTTATGAAAAATCGGTGCTCAAGATTATAAATGAGAAAACGTACACAGTTAACTACGATGTCTAGCTTTACCCCACTCGTCACTTGTCATCACTTCCCGAACTAAACCGTGTATATTTCTCCAGTGCTGTATATTAAACACTAAGCTATGGGAATGTCTATTTGTTTCGAATTATTATAGTATGTGTTATTGGTAAACAACTATTTGATCAATGATACGATGTCTAGCTTTACTCCACTCGTCACTTGTCATCACTTCCCGAACTAAACTGCGTATATTTCTCCAGTGCTGTATATTAAACACTAAGCTATGGGAATGTCTATTTGTTTCGAATTATTATAGTATGTGTTATTGGTAAACAACTATTTGATCAATGATACGATGTCTAGCTTTACTCCACTCGTCACTTGTCATCACTTCCCGAACTAAACTGTGTATACTTCTCCAGTGCTGTATATTAAACACTAAGCTATGGGAATGTCTATTTGTTTCGAATTATTATAGTATGTGTTATTGGTAAACAACTATTTGATCAATGATACGATGTCTAGCTTTACTCCACTCGTCACTTGTCATCACTTCCCGAACTAAACTGTGTATACTTCTCCAGTGCTGTATATTAAACACTAAGCTATGGGAATGTCTATTTGTTTCGAATTATTATAGTATGTGTTATTGGTAAACAACTATTTGATCAATGTTTAAAATTTTTTAGATAATATTTTACTCATTTGGAAATAATGGAGTAAAATTAACAAAGTTTAAATAGGTCTTTGCTGACTTCTAAAAAACGAAAACACATAAAGTAACGAAATTGACATTTTAATTATAGAAGCATTTTGTATTTTTGAAATGGTATTAAAGGTGAGCATTTTTATAAAGTAATTTTGAAAGAAATTGTATTTTATTAATAAAGAATCTCTGTTTTCCCTGAGAGCAAAAGAACATTACAAATAACTTTGTAATAAGCAAACGTAAATGTTAAATTTTAATGGTCTTGTTGGAAAAGTGAAACTTTAGTAATAAAGAAAAGGTTCTTTTCTTTGATCTAGTGCGAATATTAGGAAATAAGACTTTAAATATTGTTTAAATGTTAATACAGTTGTTTTATAAAAAAATATGATTTAAGCCTTTTTTATATATGTAAATGTATTCGATGAGAAAATAATAAAGTTGAGCATTTTTGGACCAAATTTAAGATTTATTAATAAAGTTAAATATACAAAAATGGGGATCGTTAGGAAAATAAAATTCCTGTGTCAAAATCAAGTATGAAATTCAGAAATGTTAAAAAAATTTGTTTAAGGAATTCCTCAATAGTGCATAAGCATGATTTTGTAGAAACTTGTTCATGAATAATGAAGCTTACTGTACGTTGTCTTACACAAATTCAAATATATAAAACAAACAAATGTGTATTGAACTAATTGTTAGACAACAAGTTATGTTATAGACAATATATCTCATTTAATGACAGATCATTGAAGATTTTTTCTCCTTTTTTCCACAATTTTCTTCCTCTTTTAGGTCTTTTTTGGCTTGAAATTAAAATGAAATTTCTATTACACATGGAGGAAAACTGTGGTTTTAACTAATTTTGTGCGCTATTAAAAAAGAATGAATCAATAAATCAACCGTTAAGATATAATAAAAGTGTCTCACGCTACGGTTTTCAAATAAAGGAAAATATCAAGATTTAGGAGTACACTGTTAGTGAAAATGACACAGATTGGATTAAAATTCAAAACCATAATAATGTGTTATTTTTCAGCTACACCTCAACATGTTCTTATTGAAGAAATTTGTATAATATATAAGTATGAAGGTTATTTAGCACAGAT